>NC_058134.1:1535958-1627698 GCF_016433145.1 Gracilinanus agilis
AAAAAAGAACAATGGGGAGGGCTTGTGCCCGGCTCCAGGCAGCCGGGCGAGGCCTCTGTCAGCCAGGTAGAAGGTCTTATAGCTCAGAGCTGCCCACCCGCTTCTGGCCTATGTCTAGGAATCGAGGCGAGGGACCAGGGAGGGACCCGGTCACTGCTGGTCTACACTGGTTCCGAGCTGAGGCCTGACTCTTGGCCTGCTCTGGGGCCAGAATGTTGGCATCCCGGCCCTGTCCTGTACCCAGAGGCTGAATCCGAGATGCCCTCTTTGGCTCAGTGGCACTGCCACGCTGCTGCTCTGAGAGAACGCCAAGTCCTAGAAGGAAGGGACGGTTTCATGTTTGTAATTCCAATAGTGTCTAATAAGTGGCTTTTGGGTACAGATTGATTTGAATCAGCAAGAAGGTCCAGGCCCAGGCAAGGTCCGGAGCCTGACGGGCTCCACCGGAAGGCCCCCGTCCCATTGGGCAAGGCCCGTTGTGGACCACTGATCAGAGAACATGGCAGGGTGAGAAAGGGAAGATGGGCTCCGTGTGCCCCACGGCTGGAGTCTCTCACTGAAGAAGTCCCTCGAGGCATGCGATGCCTCCTCAGCCAGGAGCATCATCTCTCTGCCAGGGGGGTGGATGGGCAGTGCCGCTTCGGATGCAGGCGTGGGCATCGCCTTTGCTGACTTGGAATCCACGCAAAATTCCTGCCCTGTTTCTCGTGTGAATCGGGCCTCTGTTTCCCATTTCCTGCTGGTCTGGGCACACACGTGAGCCCCGAGAACAGAGGAGGCCATTGAGCAGTCGGAAGGCGCTCGGAAGATCGGCCCTCAGAGCTGCACAACAGGGGCCCGCTCTGCTCAGACGTTTGCGCCACGATGTCTTCCTTCACTCGCTTGCCTTTGTCACTTCCTTGGACTTCAGGGATTTGGACTTTGGTTTGCCACGTGAGCAAAGGTTTAACTTTGGGACGGGCGGACGATCATGGGAAGGGAGGACCCAAGCGGAGGTCTGATGGCCCAGCACCAGACACCAAGCAGACCCCGCGGGAAGGTCATCCCAAGCACGGGCTCTCTCCTCATCGTCGGGGCCTCCGCCTCTGCCCCTGCCCCTGCCCGGGCCTGGGTCTGTTCCCGGGCCTCCATCCATCTCTCTTGAGTTTCCCTGGCCCTGTTTTCCCAAATCTCAGGGATGGATGGAAGGATGGATGGAGGGATGGAAGGAAGGAAGGATGGATGGATAGAAGGAAGGATGGACGGAAGGATGGATGGAGGGATGGAAGGAAGAAAGGATGGACGGAAGGATGGAAGGATGGATGGATGGACAGAAGGATGGATGGAGGGATGGACGGAAGGATGGCTAGATAGAGCACAAAGAACACATGCATGGGCCTCATCCCCCAGGCTCCTCCCCCTCTAATGAAGGAAGGGAAGCTCTGTGGGCACTCGCCTCCCCTCTGCCCACTCCCACAGGCCACCTTTGTTGAGAGCTGGGCTGTTCACCTCCCTTTTCCCCAAAAGCAGCAGCAGAGGGGAGGTGGGCTGGGTGCCCCAAGTTGCTGAGCAGTCAGCTAACACCTCCAGCAATGGCATGAGCACCCACAGCTTTCCGGCTGCAGAGTCCCTGCCCAAGAATCGCAGCAGCCCCAGCTCTGGAGGAACACCCGAGGCCATCTGCTCAAGCCTGGGGCCCGCAGCCTGAGCCTCGTTGGCCAGCCCTGCTGGGCAGAAGCAGACTTCCTTGCATCCCGCCACGAGCCAGCACGAAGGAGAGCGGCTGGAATGGGGCCTGCACGTCCTGCGCGTTGGTAGACGAGGAGGAGGTGGGAGCCGAGGCTGGCCTCGGAGGGCTTCCGCCTCTGCCATAAACCCGCATGGCATCATTCCGCCTCCACATGCTGGGGGCGCCCAGAAGACTAAGGGAGCCTCGTTCGATGTAGTAAGTCACACGTGACAGGCCCAGTCCCTAGAAGGCCAGGCTGGTGGCCAAGAACCCGGCCCAGCAGGCCCCAGCGATGAGCCGAGGCTGCCATCCTGGGAGCTACCCTGGCCCTGGGCCGTCTGGGAGCCCAAGGCCAGGGGTGGCACGAAGGAACCTGCCACGCAGCCCCCGAGGCCCTGGGGGAGGCGCGAGGTGACCAGGGCCGTCCTGGACGGGGGTCCCAGCCCTGCCCACCAGGAAGCGGAGCCTTTGCCAGAGGCCACACTCACGGAGGGGCTTCCTGCCTTACTTTCACTCCAGGGTCTCCGAGTCCTCGTGGCAAGGTCGGGGGGCTGCGAGGAAAGCAGAGCGAGGAGAAATTGTTCCTCGTGCCTCCCCTCCCTGCTCCGAGCCTGCTTCCCGCCCCTGCCCGTGGGCCCAGCACTGTGCTAGCATCCCAGCCGTGGAGGCAGGACCCAGGCCGGAGCCCGCCGGAGAGCCCAAGGGAAGGCCCGGGGCCCCAATTCCGGGACTGGAGAGCCGGCACAGGCAGCCCGAAGGAAGGGCCTCCCCAAGGCCTGTCCGTGGCTGCCGTGCCCGGGCGGGCTGGCACCGTCTGACGTGTGTGGCAGCCCCATCGTTTCGTCATAGAGGAGGGCGAGGGGCCAACGGCGTTTCCTCTGCTTTTGTAGAAAAGTTTTGTCACGTCTGGCCGCCTCCGCACGCCAGGGACACGGAACCGGGGAGCCTCGGACCCGGCCCGAAGGAGGCTAGGATGGAGGCAGAGCTCGTGCCGGGCTCCCAGAGCCCCCTGCGAGGCTCTTCCCTCGGCCCTGTGGGCCCCCCAGAATCTGCCCTCCACTTCCCACGGATCTCGGGGCCCCAGCGCCCTGCCACCCCCAGAACGGAAGGGGAAGAAGCCACCCTCACACCTTTGGGTCCTGGAACCCCCTCCGCTCCTCGAGGCCCCGGGGCACCCTGGGGAAAGGCCATTGGGCCGAGAGCCTCTGAGCCGGGAAGATCAATGGGAAGAAAAGCCTCCCGCGGCTCCCTTAATGGCCTCCTGGAGGCTCCGTCAATGGCCTTCCCCGGCCTGGCTCCGGGCCACAGACAGCCCTGCTGAAATGGACCTGAACCGAGCACGAGTCCTGCCCAGAAGGGGGGCCCGGGAGAGGGAGCCCCGATTCTGCAGGCAGCGCTTGGAAAGCGTCCAAGTCCCCCGAGGAGAGAAGCGAAGCAGGAGAAACGAGGAAGAGAATCGGAACCTTCGGGTCCCAAGGTGGGCACGAGGCTCCCGCAGAACCGGGCCGAATCTCCCAGGCTCCAGCCGACGCTGCCCGCCCTGTCCGGCCTCCAGCCCCCTCGCCCAGACCCCCTCAGCCCTGGGCCCTCTCCGAGGCTCCGCTCAGGCCCGGCCCGGGAGGAAGGGGCCTTCCTTCGTGCTCCCCCGGCCCAGAACACACGGGGCGGCTGTTGGTGAAGGCCATCCGAGGACAGGCGAGGCCTGGGAGCCCCCGCGAGGGGCTGAGACGGGCCAGAAGCGGAATCTGCCGTCCTGACCCCAAGAGCGACTCTCCAGGAGCCTGGTGGGAGGCACCGAGGGGCCCCGAGCAAGGAGGGTCCTGCACGCACCCTCTCCTCGCTGGACCCCTAGGAGGGAAGCCGGCTGCAAGCGATGGAGCCGTGGACGGCCAGCACGCCGGAGACGGGAGCCGGAAATCAGGGGCGGCCCTTGGGGCCCTCGGTGTCCCCTTCTTCCCGTCGTCTCCCCGAAAACAGGAGGATGAAAGCTGGGGAGCTGCGAGCCAGAGGCCTCCCGGGCCTTGCCCAGCGGCTGCTCCGAGCCTGTCCCCGGCCTTCCCCCCCGGGGGGCTCAGTCAGCTCCAGCGGCTCCCTCTCCGGGATGTCCGGCTCAGAGAAGCCCTCTCGGGCTCCTTCGCACCCACTTTGCAGGCTTCGTCCCCAACAAGAGACAGACGGACAGATGGTGGATGGACAGATGGATCAAGACCGGGACCAGGATGCCACGTGGCGCCACGGAGAGCCTCTGGGGCGGCATGAAATTAGGGGTACGCCCAGGGCCTGCTGAGGGCTCCCCCTCGCTCACCACCTGGCTGGGGGCTGAGCCCAGACCCAGAGAACTCTGTGGGGAATGGAGGCCCCGCCGGGCCCGACTCCGTCAGAGCCGCCGCGCTGCCGGGCCCGACTCTGTGGATGGCTGCGGTGGGACGGAGGGATCCGAAGCCGCCGGGCATCGCCCAGACGGGCCGCCTCGGCCCACGCGCCCAGCCTCTCGGGAGTCCGTTTCCGGGCAGACAAGAGGCTCTCCTGGGTTTCTTCAGCTCCAACAGTCTGGGATTGGGGGAATCCTGGGGCCAAACCGGTGGCCTCTGGGGAGGTTTTCTCCCCTCCCCAAGAGTCCTCCTCCGCTGCCTCATCATGGCGGGAGGCTCTGCCGGTCCTGGCAAGTAGGAGAGGGTTTGGGGAAGGGGCCGGAGACCGCCGGAGTCCCTGTCATGCCCGCAGGAGACTTTGGCTGCGGAACGAGGTTTCAGGCCCAGAGAGTCGCCCCCTCCAGCCCCTCAAGACACCGGAGGAGGGAAGGTGTTGGGACCTGCACCAGCGGGGCGAGGACCCCCCAGCCCCCCAAGGGCTCTGGCACGGGGGTGTCTCTTGGGGGCGCCCCAGCCCTGACACCCAACAGATGCGTTCACACCCCAAGCGCGGGCCCGGAGCGGCCTCCTATCGTCTGCCGCTGCTCGAGGCCCCTCTGGGCTAGGCTGCCCTTGGCCAGGGCCTCCTTCTGGGCCTCCTTCCTGGGAGTCCGGCTTCCCCCAGAGGGGACGACATTGCGCGGCATTCGTGGCCACGTCGGCCGCCAAGCAGCCTTCACCCCGCGCTCTGCAGAAGGCGTCCACGTTTCCCAGTCGGGCCAAAGTGGAGTCACAAGGCCGGGGGCCAGGCGGGATCCGAGATCCCAAAGGGCAGAGGAAGCTGCTTTGTGACCGAAGAAATCAGGGCGCCATGGAAGAGGCAGCAGCCGGGCTTCCGGGGTTGGCTTCGCTTCTAGGCGGCCCTTCCATCTTCCATCCACCTTCCTCCTCCTCCCATGTCATTTCTCCTCCTCTTCTTCCTCCCTCCCTCCTCTTCTTCCTCCCTCCCTCCTCTTCCTCTTCCTCCCTCCCTCCTCTTCTTCTTCCTCTTCTTCTTCCTCCCTCCCTCCCTCCTCTTCCTCTTCTTCCTCCCTCCTCTTCCTCTTCCTCCCTCCCTCTTCTTCTTCCTCTTCCTCCCTCCCTCCCTCCTCTTCCTCCTCTCCTTCCTCCCTCCCTCCTCTTCCTCTTCCTCTTCTTCCTCCCTCCCTCCCTCCTCTTCCTCTTCTTCTTCCTCCCTCCCTCTTCTTTCTCTTCTTCTTCCTCCCTCCTCTTCCTCTTCTTCCTCCATCCTTCCTCTTCTTCCTCCTCTTCCTCCCTCCCTTCCTCCTCAATAGGGCAGGGAACACCCCGGGCCTTGGAGTCCCAGCTTTGCACTTCCGCTCGTGTGACCTCGCCTGAGACGTTTAACCTCTTTGGGGTTCAGCCTCCTCATCTGCCCAATGGGCCCCTGAAGGCCCCCCCGGATGCAGACCTCTGATCTCCCTGCAGTCACGCAGACTGAGGGCCCTTCCAGAAGTTGGGAGCCTCTTGGGCCTCCCTCATGTGTCTGTCCTCCATCCGGACTTCCCTCCTGGTCAGACGCCCCCGTGCCCCCCCTTAGAGGCTCTCCGGCTCCTGGACTCGGTCTTGAAGCCAGGGCGCATGACTCTAAGCACTGAGCTGAATCGAGGGCCCCCAAGCCAGAGATGGGGGTCCGGGGCCCGCTCCCCGCTCCCTCCCCGGGCCCTGCTGTCTCAGCTCATCTGGGCCAGCGAGGTCCGGGAGCCAAGGAGATCCTCCCCTTTGGGGCGAGCCGCTGGCCCCCCGGGGCCCGCGCAGGGCTGGCTGGTGGGCCTGGAGCTCTCCAGAACCAGGAAGAGTGGCCGCTGCCTTTGTGCCCCAGCCCCAGCCCCTGGTGAGTACGGGAGGAGTCCGAGCGTTGGCTCCTGCCAAGGATGCAGACTGGGCGCCAGGACGCCTGGCACCTGGGCCTCCCCCGGGTGTCCTCAGCCAAGCGCTGGCTGCCCGCCTAGCACGGGGGAGAAGGAATCTGTGGGAAAGCTGCCCGAGAAGCCCCGAGGCTGCGCCGCTCCAGTCTCCATGGGGCCTGTCTTGGTCCCCGGCCCTTCGCTCCTGGCCCTCCTCTTCCCTCTGATCACAGGCAGTGGGCACTGCCGTGGGCAGAGACCCTCGCCCGGGGGACCCGGCATCGGGCCCCTGGGAAAGTCCCTCGACTCCTCTTGGGCTCAGTTTCCCCGTCTGTAAGATGGACGTGAGTGTGGCGTGTCCTTGGTGCTAGCGAACAGGGAGAGGCTGCTGTTCCCAGTCAAATGTGTCTCGAGTCCCAAACCTGGGGGGGGCGAACCCTCGGCCTCGGGGGCCCACGAAGGCCGACCGGGTTTGCAGGTTTCTGTTCCGGCTCCGCCGCTTCCTGGTGGCACCGCGCTTGGATCAGAGCCAGAGGCCCTCTGCGGCCTGCCGCTTGGCCGTGTGACCTTGGCGGAGTCCTTTCCCCACTCGGGCCTCTGCGAAATGGGGGTAAGGGACGAGGGCTCTTGTGGCACGGGACATTCGGGGGTCCTGGCCCAATTCTGAGGGAGGGCCCTGGTCTACCCTCCTGTGGGCACTTCGGGCTCTTTGAACCTGCATTTCCCGTGGTTCCTCTCGTGTGATCACGGAGCCGGGAAGGAAGCACTGGAGGGCCTGACGCAGGAGGAGCCCCGCAGCGGCTTCCCTGTTCTGATGGCTGTTTGTAAGGCTTTAAACAGGATCTCTTTAAATCGGACCTGTTTTATCACTTTATTTCTCGCCGTCTCGGCGCTCCTCGCCATCGCCAGGCCTTGGCAAGGGCCCATTTTCTCCCGTCCTTTGGCCCGATGGTCCGTGTCTTAGGGCAGCCGGTGCCAGCCTGTGGGGGGCAGGATGGGGGGACGCCGGGCTCGCCGGGGCTCCTGAAGGCCGGGGCCGAGGCACAGAAATCTTCCCCAGAGTGTCAGCGGAGCTGAGCTGGGAACGGGATCTGCTGCGGACACACGTGGTCCGGCTCTGCTCCAGCCCCCGCTAAGCCAGGCCAGAGCCAGTGCACGCTCACCTTCGGACCCTGGACTCCAAATCCTGGCCCTGAAGGCCGGGGGCGCCAGTCTGGCCCCTCCTGAGCTCTGCGGAGGAATCGGGGACCCCAAAGGCCTCCACGGCCTCACTGGCCGCCGACCCCCTGAGAAGACGGCCAGGCCCTGGCCGCCTGAGCCTTAGCCAAAGGAAGCTTGGGGCCCCCCAGCACCGAAGAAGGAGGGAGCCTCTCGGGCTTCTCCGGCCCTCCTCCTGGTATCAGAGGTTGGCATCTGCCAGGGGTCCGGCCCGGGCCGTGGGACGTCCCAGAGCAGAAGGCAAGGAACCCCCGAGGATTCAATAGTCCAACTTTCAATGGGCTGAAGAATGCTGCCTTTGGGGGCTCCCCAGTAGCTGGACCAGGTCTGGGGGGGCTGCTGACTTCCCAGGGGTATTACCCCTCCCACTGGGCGCTTCTGTGCCCTGGCAGCCGACGCAGGCTTAATCTCAGAGCTGCTCCGGTGGAGGACCTCACCTTGGGCCCAGGGAGTCATCCCCAGGGAGAGCCTAATGGAAACTATGGGAGACCATGAGACAGACAGACAGACAGACAGACAGACAGACAGACAGACAGACAGAAGAGAGCCTGCGTGGCCGTGTAGAAGATGAGGGTCTCAGGGCAAATCCTCTGGCTCGGGCACCCCCACGTAGGGTACACGCACGATCTGATGAGCCCAAAGGTAGGAGGAGAACGAGGGGAGAGAAGGGTCAGCAGAAAGCCAGGCCTCCGACAGTCGGGAGAAGCGAGATGACCAGGAGCCGAGCCTCGCCAGTCCTTGGGAGGACAGTCGGCGGAGGGACGGCGGCAGAGGCAGATCCCGGCGGCTTCAGGAGCGAGCAGGAGGTGCTTAAGTAGAGGCGACCCTCCGAGGCGAGAAGGGCAGAACGCACCCAAGAAAGGGAAGAGAGGCCGCGGCAGGCTTGCGAGGAGGTCCGCTTGCACAGAGGAGATGTGGCCGTGCTCGAAAGCCGCTGGGAAGGAGCAGGCGCTGCGAGGAGGCTGGAAGACAAGGGCCGTGCTATGGGATGGGCGCAGGGATCGGGGGCATAAGAAGGGGGGTGGTATTGGCAAGGGGAGGACAAAGAAGACTATCCCCGCTCCCGGGAAGCTTCTACTCTACTGGGTCTAGGAACGTGGGCAAAGAACAGCTGGCACAGCATGCGCACCGTTCTCTTCCTTTTTTAAAGCCTTTACTTCTGTCCTAGCAACAACTCCGAGTGAAAGGGCAAGGGCTTAGGCAAAGGGGGGTAAGTGACTTGCCCAGGATCACACAGCTAGGACATGTCGGATTTGAACCCAGGCGCTCCTGCCTCCAGGCTTGGCACTCTTTACTGTGCCAGCCAGCTGCCCCATGAGGTCATTGCTATAGAAAAAAAGAGGGACAGACACCTAACAAAGAACACATCCGAAGACGGACAATAAGAATAACCCTCCCAGAAGGGGGAAACTTCAAAGGAAACACAGCCACAATTTGACAAGCGGCCGTCTCTTCCCTGCCTCTTTGAGTCCCTGCTGGTTGCCACACAACCGGAGGGGGACAGTACACTGGCAGGCCTTGGTGGGAGTCAGTGCCAGGAGGCTCCCGAGGACTTGGGCACGAGGGGCAGGAAGCTGAGCGGGAGGTGTGTGCCGGAGGCACATCTGGCAGCGGAGGAGTTAGTGATCTGGGAGACTCCAAAGGACGGAAGAACCCCCTCCAGCAGCGTGGCCACAGGGCCTCCTTTGGGAGCCAGATGGAGGATGAGGCTCTGGGGCTGCCCCAGGGAGAGGTGGCCATGGCCACAGGGAAGCCCTGGATGGACACAAACGACAGGGAAGATGGCACGTACCCGGTTGCCCTGAGTCCCGAGTCCAGGGGCACCCCTTGGCCCTCGAGGTCCCCCGGGCCCTAAATCTCCCTGCAGGGAAAGTAAGACAACGTGTGCCTCCGAATGAGGGCATTCAGAGCTGGCTATCTTGTGTTTCTAGAACGGATCCTCCCCACCGGGAGAGACTCTAGTCTCCCTCCCACGGGCCGCCCTGCGCATGAGGAAACAGATGGGAAGTGACTTATCCAAGGCTACCTAGCCAGGAAGTGTCTGAGCCAGTATTTGAAGCTACACCTTCTGCCCTGGACACTTCGTGATATAGTGGAAAGAATGGCAGCTGACTCTGAAGCCCAAAGGCCTGGATTCAAGGTCTCCCTACTTACTCCCCCTGCTACCACACAGCCAACTTCTGGGAGCCTCTGTTTCTAGCTTTTAACCGATACTTGGAGCACCTGTTTGGCAGAGCTATTGGGAGATTCATGGGAAATCACGGCTGCCAGAACTTGCCACCATTTCAAGCCCTCTGTCAATGCCGAATATTATTTTTCTTCCGTCTGCTGGCCTCGTGGGTACCGAGCACATCCTTAGTCGTCCCCTTCTGAGGGCTGCCGGCTTGGCAGGCCCAAGAGGACGTGGCCGACTCCTTGCCGCGGTGCTAATTATGGGATGCGGAGGAAGATCAGCAGAGCGGACTAGATCTACAGCACCCAGATGGGAGCTCAGCACTGAGAATCCCCAAAGCCCAGCAAGTGGAGCCGGAGCTCCGGCTCAGCCCCCAACTTCGAGAACTGACGGAAATCGGTTCACTCCAAAGCCTCACAGCCGAGCCAAGGCGAGCTCCGAACGGCCGCGCGACTTCACCCGAAGGCCACGCCATGAAAAACCGCTACAGAGAAGCTAAAAGGGGCGACTTTGGCTACGTGAAACCGAAAACGGTTTTACACGCGGAAACCAACCACTCGCTGGGAGAAAAGTCTTTGCGGCGACTTTCTTTGTGATCAACCCAAATATATAAGAAACGGATTCCAGTTTTTAAGGCGTCCCCAAATTCACATCGCCGAAGGCTGAGAAGGAGAGAACGCAAGTCATGGGTGGCCTCGCCAATCACGTCAGCAAAGGCAGCGGCAGTGGGAAACGACAACTGATGGAGGCGCTGCCGGCAAAGGGACTAGGAAGGCCCTGTTAGCAGAGTGTGATTCGGGCCACCAGTTCTGGAAAGCAGTTTGGAGCTCCGGCCTCAAAGCTGCAGAACTGACCCAGCGATACCATGGCCAGGTCTACGCTCAAAGGAGATCAGAGAGGAGAAACACGTCCACACTGAATCCCTGGGAGCTGGGAAGACCACGAGGAGAGGGGAGACGAGGGAAGCCTGGGCCCAGAGCCCCAGCACACAGACAGTGGGGGGCTGAGATGCGCCCCCAAGGACAATCCGGGAAAGGCGACTGAGGCAGTCCTGGGGCTTCCACTGCCCTGGACCACAAGACGGTGACGTAGGAGCCCAGAAGGGCAAAGGAAGGAGTTTGCTCTACAGAGTGGAGGGTGCGTGGGAGTCTGGCCAGTGAGGACCAGCTCTTTACTGGTTGACTGATCCAGGCTGGCCAGTCCGAGCCTTCGGGGTCATGGAGGAGGGGAGGTTAGAAGGTGGGGCAGCGGGGCAGGGTCCACATGGGTCCCCTCACCTTCTTTCCTCTGGCTTCCCCAGCCAGTCCTGCTGCTGTCCATCTGGTCTTCTCACAAGGAGAGGAAGGGCTTGTGGGATGGAGGTGGGGGAGGCCTGGAAGGAAGGAGGCTATGGAGCAGGGAGGCTGGGGTGGTCGTTGTGGCAGGAGGGAGGCTGAGGGACATCTTGCTCCCAGTGGCATCATATAAGAAATGTTTTCAGCGGCTTCCTCTCCTGGAGACCCTGGCAAGAAGGAAGGGGCCTCGAAGGCAGAGCCTACCATCCCGTCCAGGAGATAGCACAGCAGCCTTCCTGGCAGAAGACTACAGACAAAATTCACTTTTCTTTAGGGAAGTTTCCTTCCTGCTTCTTCTCTGTCTCCTTCCTCATCTAAACCGTTAGGTTCCATGGCTGTGCTTCTTCTCTCTCTTCTGACTCCTTCCTCATTCATGCCCACCCCAATTCTGAGGTGAGGGCCGGACTAGGAGTCAGAGACCCGAATTTAAATCCTGCCTCAGATCCTTAGCAGCCGAGTGACCCTTGGGCCAATCACTCTCGGTGCCTCAGTGTCCTCTTCTGTCAAGTGGGCACCACAATAGCCCCATCCTCCTAGGGCTATCGGGAAGGTCAGCCCAGAGATGATCCGCAAAGAGCTTTTCTGGCTGTGGTTACTCTGGGCTCCTGTGACTACCTCTGGGCAGACGATGCCAGGCCCGTGCCCTCCTGACCTGCCCCCTGTGCTCCCCAGCCACATGCCCCACTGTGTCCGGGCCTGACTGTCCCACTGGCTACTCAGGCTGCACCAATTTCCCCACAGACCCACTCCTCTGGGTGGTGTCACTTGTTCTGCCTGGGGCTCCCCTCTCTCACTGCATGTCCCAGGATCCCCCTTTGACTCTCTCCTTCTCCCCTCTCTAGTCCAGGCGGTTCCTGAATCCTCTGGCCTCACCTCTGCCAGCCTGGAACAGGATTGCTCCTTGCCCTCTTTGCCCCATCATTCACCCTCTGCCTCGAGCCTCACCACTCCTCCCCTCTCTAGTCATCGGTAGCTCCCCATTCCTCCTCAGACCTCGAGCTTGAGGGCTACCTCCCAAGTGGCGTGCCTGGCCTCGGGAGGAAGCAGTGTAAGGGGGAATAAGGGTTTTTTGGCTGAATATATTAAAAGATGGTCACCAGAGGATTGAATAATTATCAATCCTCAATTAAGAATAATCTCAAGTCAAAATTGACTTTATGGAAGTTTATTTACAATTGAGAAGAGAGAGAGGAAGTGAGGAAATAAGAATCTAACGCAGTAGGTAAATTACTACGATCCTCTAATTAATCCAGGTAGATCTAATTAACCCTCAGAGTCAGAGGGTCAGAGGCCTATTAAAGGGAAGTTCCTTAAGAGAAGTTCAGGAACATTGAGGCGGTCTTTAAACTCACCACGTGGACTTCTAAGAAGATATTGAAAATATTCTCACCGCGGTCTCAGCGTCCCAGCCAGCACTCCTCCACCGACCAGCCGCCCTCTTCACCTGAAGCCCTTTGACGCACTCAGCTCCCTCTTTTTAAAGGGGTCCCTTATGTGTCCCTTCCTGTGCCTTCCTCCTAATTTGCATGTCCAATCACAACAGACACTTCTCTTAGGACAGCCCAGGGGGCAGTCAGTCGAATCTGATTCATCCCTCACTCTAGCACAGAATTGGAGATGTTCTCACCTTTGGTGATTAAATCTAAAGATGGGCAGTATAGACTTAATCTAATTATCACTGAGGGAGGCCCCCGTGAAGAGCTCAGGAATGGGTGGGACAGAATTCCTCGGCCTCATTTATTCATTCAGACCACAGGGGCCCCTCTGGGAGTGCCCACCTCCTGCCCCATGGAGTTGGCACCTCCCTGACAGATGGGGCACCTTCCTCCTCAGGTGCCGCACAACACACGGCTCCTTCATTCATTCTCTCCTGCCTAGATTCCACCTACATTGCTGGGGCAGAGGCTCCAGGTCAGGCCCTGGGGGAGAGTCCGAGGGGCTGACTGGAGGCCCAGGGTGGTACCCTGAGAGCAGAGTCCTGCCAGCCCCTCCCCTGGCACTTAGCAGAGGGTCCCAGGACCTGCTAGACATAATTGTTCCCAAACCCTGTCGGTCCCCTCCCTCTCTGGCTCTTTGGAAACTGAGGAAAGTCAGGAAAGCTGTTGGGAGCCGGACAGCAAGGTTTGCTTTCCTTTAAGCTTCCCTGATGGGAGGAAGAGCGCAGACAGAAGGGGGGCTTCCTTTCAGGCCTGGCATCTCTCTCCTGTAGGGCCTGGTTGGGCAGCCTCTAGGCCAGAGCCACACAGGGAGGGGAGCCCACCGATCCTCGTTCCAGTGGGGAGGCCCAGCGCCAAGCCCTCCATCTCAGGAGCTCTGAAGAGTCTGAGCAGACGAGAAGACTCCCCCAGAAAGTGTGCCTGCCTTCTACAGATGGGTTCAAGTCCAGGCCCTCCAGAACTCCCCAGAGAGGGCAGCCCCTCTCCCTCCAGCCCTCCTCCCACTGCCCACCCTCCTCATTGTTCAGAGCTGCCTCATTCGTGTGGTCCAGGTGCGAGCTCTGGGCCCCCAGAAGCTCTCCAAAGCAGGAGCCTCTTGGATTCAGAAGGGATGCCACCGGTCCTGCGGGGCATCTTCCACTGAGCCCTGAGAGCGGAGCCGAGCCGTTCCCCGCGTGAGCCGACGGCAGCCCTGGCCTCTGACGGTCCATCTTCCCCTTGGTCCGCAGCCTTCTTGGCCCGCGAGTCAGAGATGCCCCCGACGAGCCCTTCCTTAAGACGAGATTGCCAGCTGATGGTGCGCCAGTGGGGATTCGGTTTGGGGCTCAGGAGCATCCCTGATGTTTGCAGCGTCCAACTGGGCCTGCGGGGAGATTCTAGCTCTCTGGTCATTCCGACAGGTCCCTGCTCAGCTTGGCCCAAGTCAGAGGAGTGGGATGGCAAGGAGAGTCGGCCGGGACTCTGAAGGCCCGGGATCGAAGAGCAGCTCCGCTTCCCTCCCGTGTAAGCACCTTCCTCCTCTGCCACAGTAGATGACCAGGACGCTCGGGGAAGCGGAGGGGTGGGCTGCAGCTGCTCAGGAGCGGGCTCCTTCCCATGACGCCCTCCCAGGACTCCCAGCTGTTGTCCGAGTTCTCCAAGACTTACGTTTCCTGAAGCCTTTTTCCTTTTCCAGGGGGGCGTGAGTGCGGGCCGAGTGGCACCGGGGTTTCCATCTGGCTCATGTTCCCTCACTTAGCTCCAACATTTCAGGGTGCTCCCTCACCTACCCCCACACTCCAAAACCTTCCACAGTTGCCACAAATGGCACAGGAACCCTGCAGTCCACAAGTCATCAATCCCTCTACTCTGAGTGGGTTTGCCTGGGTGCCCTCAGGAAGCCTCTAGGCCAGAGCCAGCCTCTGATTTCTGCAGCGTGCATAGAAGCTGCCCATCCACACCGTGTCCGTGGGGCGAGGCTCCTGGCACTTTGTCCACTGCAGGGAGAGCACACAGACTTGTTGGTCTAACCCTTGGGTGAGAGTTTTCCTCCCAACGTGAACCAACTGGTTATCACTCTGTGGGAATGCTCATTACTTAGCCAATAGGTGTTAAACATACCACTGGCATGTGGCCCGCAACACGCCACGTATAGTCCAAACCAGATTAAAATGTCGTTTCTCTCCACTTTTTTAATGTGTTGGGCCATTGATTAAAAAAGAAACATCAAACCACACAGTTTTCCAAGCCAATGCTTTGGCCCCCATTTCTATTTGAGTTTGGCACCGATGTCCAAGCTCCTTTTTTGCCACTCACGGCTTCTGAAAACTATTTGTCTGATGCCAGCTAGAATGCTGCCACCAAATCCCCTTACAAGCACCAGCTCACAAAGCTCACAAAAGAAATGTGTGAATTGGCAAGTATAAGAACTTGTTCATGGGGCTTTCATCCAAGCCCATAGCCAAGCCTCCCCGAGAGGATGGCAAACCAACTGCTCCCATCTCCCATGTGGCCTCTCCATGCAGATGGCTTCGTGCTTTGGGGGTCTTGTTGCACTTCTCTTCATTGCCCAAGAGAATGTGCTCGAGGTCCTCTCACAGAACTCGGGGTGGAGGTCTCCCTCCCCATAGAACTTCTTTGGTGCTGCTTTCCTCGTGTCCCAGGGCAGGCAGGCAGGCAGGCGATTATCTCCAGGAGATCCCTCCTCCACCACTTTCATCCCTCCCTCCCTCTGGGTCCTCAAGAATCCCCCTCTGGGCTTCTCATTCTTGCATTCTGCCAGCTCTTTGCCTTCTCTGGGCAGGAGAGGGAGGCTACCTTTCAGGAGAAGGACTACCCTCCCCACAGACTCTTAGAACCCCTCCCCGCTTTAGGACTCAGAACTCCCTGGGAGAAATCACGGGCAAAATCTCTCTGGTTTTCTGAGATTCCACCCGGCTTCCCCTAATCCTCGGACATCTGGACTAGGAGAGATGAGAGGGGAGAGCTCCCCACAGCAGTGCAGGAAACAACGATGGCCTTGTGGTTCCTACATTCCATAGCATATTTGTTTGAGGATAAATTATGGAGTCATCGGGATGATCTCATTTCCTCATCTTTTGATGTTCAGATAAAAATCATCTGGGGACAAGCCACAATCCTGCTATGGTTTCCTCGATGTAACATTCCCGAGACTCTCCTGGTGCTCTGTAGGGCAGCTGCTCTTCTGTAATTAAATAAGAATACTGGGCTGTCGGAAACTCATTGTTTTCAGGCTTTCTGGCAGCACCGTCGACCTCGCTCCAGAGTGGGCCAGATGTCCGAACGATGTCCTTCTCAGCCTGCTTCCATGTGCTTTTTATGTTATCTACATCTCTTTGAATGAAATGAAAGTTTCTCACTTCCTGTAGCTTAGAAATGATGAGTATTGAGGGGCAGCTAGGTGGTTCAGTGGCTAGAGAGCCAGCTCTGGAGATGAGAGGTCCTTGTTTTGAATCTGGTCTCAGATACTTCCTACAATGTTGACCCTAGGCAAGTCACTTAACCTCAGTTACCTGGCACTTGCCTCTGTCCTACCTTAGAATTGATACTCAGACAGAAGGTAAAGGGAAAGAAGGATGGAAGGAGGGAGGGAAAGGAGGAGAAGAGGAGGGAGAGAAGGAAGGAATAGAAGGAAGGAAGGAAGGAATAGAAGGAAGGAAGGAATAGAAGGAAGGAAATCACATTTGGGTTCCAAAAGTCCCCTTGACTGGAGAAGGATGGGGAGGGGGTATGAGTGAACAGCAATTTTTTGGGGGAAAACTCTGACCATCTGAGGGGGAGGCTCAATCAATGAGTGGCAACAGTGGGATCGCCCCCCCCCAAATGGTACTGAAATATTCAGTCTCATTGAGATATACCCATTGCCCAGGAAGTGAAGGAGGGGAAACCATGGGGTGCCATGTCCTTGGACAAGCCTAGAGAAGAGGAAGAGGAAAAGGAAGGGAGGAAGACTTCCCATGTTTGAAGACCAGAACAAGGATCCAGAGGAACCTCCTTGTGGGGAATGTGGCATAGAGGACGAATCCTGATCAAATGTAGGTCACATCAAACATCTCTGAGGTCCTTTCTAGCCTTGTGATTCTCAGAAAGAGACCAGGGAGATCCCAGAAGGCATCAGCTCAGGGAGGAGTATAAAATCAAGGAAGAATTCATTGAGGATGAATTAAAACAGAAGGTGGGTCATCATCTTGTCCATTAATAACAGCAGAGGGATGGAGTGTAAGGATGATTGTGCCCATTTTTCAGATGAGGAAATTGAGCAATATTCCCAGTTATCCCTTTTTAGAAGCTCCTTGAAGACAGAGACCCTTGAGGTTTTTACTTCTGAATCCTCAGTGTCTGGTACCAGTAGGCGATTAAGAAATGCTTGTTGAACTGAGTTAAGTTTCTCTCTGGCCGAAGGCAGAATTCAGATTTGAATTCAGGTTTCCCAATATCGAGTCCTGCATCCTAGTCACTCAGCCACACTCCCTCTCAGGATGCCAGGAGCTGAGATGATGGAGTGTGGGGGTGGGAGGGGGAGGAGTGACTTTGGGAGGAGGCATGGTCTAGATAGAGGCAGCTAGGTGGCACAGTGGAGAGAGTGCCAGGCCTGGAACTTCTTGAGTTCAAATCTGACTTCGGAGTCTTCTTAGCTGTGACCCTAGGCAAGTCATTTAACCTTGTTTGCCTCCATTTCTCATCTGTAAAATGAACTGGAGAAGGACACGCCAAGGCTTTCTAGCATCTTGACCAAGAAAACCCCAACAACTACTAATGACCACCTCAAGGTCCAATAAGGGCATCCACAAAGCAGGAAGGCAGGGGCTCAGCCAGGCTAGCTGAAGCTCAGTGTGTGTGTGGAGAGAAATGATGTAATCTGCCTAGTCTTGAATGCCGAACCACGGAGCTCCTGTTTGATAAACATTAGGGAGGCAGAATCATTTTTTGAGGGAAAAGGTAAAATGAGTTACTTAGGCCAGGAGAGTCACTGAAGTGGAAAGTGCCCGGGACCTCCTGCTAAATACAGGGGCTCCAGTCCTCTCCCGTCACGAGCTTCCAGGATGGGGGAGTCCTGAGGGAAGGTGACATACCAGATGTACTCAGAGGGGAGGCCCTGAACCGTTCTGGTGGGGTCTTGGAGAGAAATAGGCAGGTGAAGAGGGAGGACGCTCATGGCCAAGCCTGGCCAGCAGTAGGGAGATCCCCGGGTATGGTAGGGATAATATTCAACAGGCTGCTCTCTGTTCAGCAGCTGGATAGCACTTCCCTCTGGGGAGGGTCAGAAAGCTGACTGTTGGAATTCCCAACTGAAAACAGGCCTAAACCCCTGTTTCTTTGAGGATGTATTTTTCAATATCCTCCTCAGCCAGGAAACAAACCCAACCGTCAGAACTAGACAGTGAGAATTCTTCTTGGAGACGATGGACGAGACTGGCAACCAGACCTTAGCAAGAGGTAACTCTTTTCATCTAAAGGTAACAGGAATATCTTGAGGGAGTGAGGATCAAGGATTGCTGGGGGAGGAGAGAGGTTAAAAGGAGCAAGCTAAACTGAAATCTACTTGATAAACAGCTGGGCAGATCCCCTTAGGGAAAAGCCTTGAAAGGAATTCTGCCACCCTGGCTTGGCACCCTTGGCCTAGTAGCTGAGCTAAACTTGGCTGATTATAAACCTCTGTTGATCTTCAGAGATGACTTTCTGGATGGTTTTGATGGACACGGCTGTGGATGAGGATCCAATATAATTTCAGATTTCAGTACTGAACAATTGACCCTAAAATGTGCCAGCTAGCATAAGTCTGTGGTGAAGCTTCTCGGACTGGCTGGAGAGCTTTTCCCTTTCCACGCTTTGCCACCCACCTAACTCACAACGGAGTCCCTTTGCCTTGGGGTGATCTCCTGTTTATAGGGGTTCCAACGGTCTTCCACTGTCTCATGCCAGCTTTGGGCATTCTAAAATCTGCTACAGTTGGCACAAGATGGCTACTGGCAAAAGCTATTTAGAATACAAGATGGTCATTTGCAAAAGCTATTTACAGTATCGGTGCAAAGGGTAGGTGGCAGAGGGAAGAGCAAGGCTCTGGACGCTCAGGAGTGGGGAGAGTGGTTTCACTTGGAGCCAGAAGTGCCCACAGGAGGCACTGCCCTGGGAATTCTGGTCAGCCTTGGGGAGGAGGAGCAGCCCCCAAGGGCTCCTGCCAGCCAATGTGCCCTCCGTGGGTGTGGGTGAGCACTGGGTACCCTGGCAAAGACGGAGGACCTGAGCCAGACCCCTGAACTCAAGAGCTAAGTCTGGACCTCCCTGACCCACTGAACCCAGCCTATCCTTGACATCAGGGCCCTAGACTTGGCCCTCCCACTGGGGCACCGGGCAGAGCCAGGAGCCTTCCTGACCTCTGCTGCGGACTGCCCCGACCACTTTGCGAATGGCCTGGGCACCACCTAGTGGGCACAGATGGGATGTTCCCAAGCCTGAGCCTGACGCGGGTAGGGGCTCCCGGGCAGTTGTCTGGCTGAGCCCCACCTGCCCCTGCTGGGCCTTGGGGGCGGCCCCAGCATAGGGCAGGAAAGGGAGCTGCCAGACTTCCATTCTCCGCGCATTTATGGAGCGCCAACCACGTACCTGGCCTTACTGGGAGGCCAATTGAGGGGGGAGCCCTCCGCTGAGCGCGCGGGAGTGGGGGCGCAGAGCTCTGCACCCGGGGTCATTAGGTTCGATGGATTTACAGAGAAGGAAACCGAGGCCGGGCTCGAATCTGCTTCTTCCTCACTGGACGGCCCGGGTCCCAAGAGGCCCCCTCCTTAGGCCATCTCTAGACCAGACCTGTCCCGTTCGGGGGCCGCCCCTTCACTCCCGCACCCATCCCTGCACCAGCCCCCACACCAGGCTGAAGAACCGAGGAGAGGGTGAGGACTCTGGCTAGACGTAAGCGGGGCCTGAGGCTAGGGGCGGGATGTAGGCGGGACCACGAGTGAAAAGGAGAGCGCAGGCCCGGCCCGGGGGCGGGACCGAGGCGGGGCCAGGATTGAAGGAGAGGGCGCAAGGCGATGTGGGGGCGGGGCCTGGAGCGAGGGGTGGGACCGAGGCGGGGCTAGAAGCGAGGGCAGAGCGCGTGGGGCTGGCAGGGGGCGGGTACAGGGCAGGGCCACGATCCAGGGGTGGAACCCAGTGGGGCGGGCACACATACCGGCTTTGGAGGAGAAAAGGGCGGGGAGATACGGAGTGCGCATGCACCATGGGGGTAGGGGTGTGGTGGGGCGTGCGCAGTAGGTTCTTTGACCCGCTGGGCTTCCGTAGTGGGCTGTGCGCGTGTGCAGAAGCCCCGCCAAGGCGGCGGGGGCTAGAGTGGAGTGAGTGTGCGGCCGAAGCGGTCCTCCCTGCTCCACCAGGTGAGCCCGGGCGAGCGGCGGCCGCGGCGAGTCCTGGGCCCAGGGCCACAGCGCTCTCGGGGTGGGCTCGCTGCTGCTCCCTTGACCAGCCAGGGGACCCTTGGAGAGCTTTCCGGAGCCCGTGCTCCCGGCCCCCCTCCATCCCCGGCCCCTAGCCCTCTTGGTTCGAAGTGCGGCCCCTTCCCCTCCCACCTATCCCAGCCTCCGGCCGCTCGCAGGCCCCGACGCCTTTCCCCCGGGTTCGAACTAGGCTGAATTTCGAACCCTGCTGAGCTGAGGCAGCACTTATTGGGCGTCTGCTGTGTGCTAGGCACCCAGTACCATTGGGAGCCCCTGCGGCTGCGGTGGGGGGAGCCAGCACCTGCTCTATGACAGGAAGGCTCCCTGCCTTGAGGGATGTGGGGTGGGGACAGGGGCCCCTGCAGCTCAGAGACACACAGCATGCCAGAAGCCTCGGGGTGGGGGGGATTGTTGGGGGGTGTCTGGGGCAGTCTTAGTGGAGACAGTTAAGCCAGGAAGCGCCGTCATGTCCCCCATCCCCCTCCCCGTGAAGGGGCTTTAGCCCATGTCTGCAGGGCCAGATAGCCAATGGGACCCAGGAGTGCCTTGACCCTGTCCTGACCTCCTTTCTCTTTTCTGCTCAGGAGAAGCTGCTTCTCCCCTTCCCCCCACCGCTCCCTTTCCCCACAGAGGTCAGCCAGCATGAGTGGCTCGAAGCCAGACATCCTGTGGGCACCACACCAGGTGGACAGGTTTGTGGTGTGTGACTCAGAGCTGAGCCTTTACCATGTGGAGCCCGTGGGCAGCTCGGAACTCAAAGCAGGCTCTCTGAGGCTGTCTGAAGACTCCGCGGCCACCCTCCTGTCCATCAACTCAGACACCCCGTACATGAAGTGCGTGGCCTGGTACCTCAGCTATGACCCCGAGTGTCTGCTGGCTGTGGGCCAGGCCAACGGCCGTGTGGTCCTCACCAGCCTGGGCCAGGACCACAACTCCAAGTTCAAAGATCTGATCGGGAAGGAGTTTGTCCCCAAACATGCCAGGCAGTGCAACACCCTGGCCTGGAACCCGCTGGACAGTAGCTGGCTGGCCGCTGGCCTGGACAAGCACCGTGCTGACTTCTCTGTGCTCATCTGGGACATCTGCAGCAAGTACAGCCCCGAGACCACGGTGCCTCTGGAGAAGGGGAGGCTGGCTGCCGCAGGGGACACTGAGGCCGGGCTGGTGGTGACCAAGCCCCTGTATGAACTGGGCCAGAACGACGCCTGCCTGTCTCTGTGCTGGCTGCCTCGAGACCAGAAGCTCCTCCTCGCCGGCATGCACCGGAACCTGGCCATCTTTGATCTCCGCAACACCAGCCAGAAGATGTTTGTGAACACCAAAGCTGTCCAGGGAGTGATGGTGGACCCCCACTTCCACGACCGTGTGGCTTCTTTCTACGAAGGCCAGGTGGCCATCTGGGATCTGCGCAAGTTTGAGAAGCCCGTGCTGACCCTGACAGAGCAGCCCAAGCCCCTCACCAAAGTGGCCTGGTGCCCCACAAGAACGGGGCTGCTGGCCACCCTGACGAGGGACAGCGACATCATCCGGCTGTACGACATGCAGCACACGCCCACACCCATAGGAGATGAGACTGAGCCGACCATCATTGAGCGCAGCGTCCAGCCCTGCGACAACTACATCGCCTCCTTCGCCTGGCACCCCACCAGCCAGAACCGGATGATCGTGCTGACGCCCAACCGGACCATGTCCGACTTCACTGTGTTTGAGCGCATCTCCCTGGCCTGGAGTCCAGTCACCTCCCTGATGTGGGCCTGCGGCCGTCACCTCTATGAGTGCGCCGAGGAGGGTGGCGGCGACCCCTCTCTCGAAAAGGACATCGCCACCAAGATGCGCCTCCGGGCTTTGTCCCGCTACGGCCTGGACACCGAGCAGGTCTGGAGAAACCACGTGCTGGCAGGGAACGAAGACCCCCAGCTGAAGTCCCTCTGGTATACTCTGTACTATATCCTTTGAACTGAGGCCCTGTGGTGTGAGTGCCCACGGAGACCGGCAGCCGGCCGGCCCATGGAGGAGGGCCTAGCCGCGACATGCCGCCCTGTTGTGTGGGAGGGAGAAGTGGGTCTTGGTGGGCCCCGGAGCAGCCTCAGCACCCACAAAGTCTGTACCACTTGGCTCCTTCAGAAGGAAACGTGGGCTAGTTTTCTGAGAGCTCCTTCCAGCCAGCCGTAGTATTTCCTATGCATTTCAATACTCATGAAGCAGTACACCGAAGACTTGGGCCCGAAATCCCCCGGCCACAAAGGCTCGCTGGTTTACGCAGGCATTAAAACCATCGTGAAGTCGTCTCTGGGTAAGGACTGCCGCTTCGTGATTGGGGAGGATTCTCGGCAGGGATGTCTTCAGGGGGCTCCCTTTAGCTGTCTTATTACAGGATGCTAAGATTACAAGTGGAGAGAGGGGGCAGCACCTAGTGGAGAGCCAGGCCTAGAGATAAGAGGTCCAGATCTGGACTCACACTTCCTAGCTGGGTGACCCTGGGCAAGTCACTTCTCCACTGTCTAGTGTTCACCGTTCTCCTGCGCTGGAACCACTACCCATGTTGAGTGTGAAGCAGCGGGGGAGTGTTTAAAACAATAGATGTGGTCAGCCTTTGTAGCCAGATGCTTTCTGGGGGGAGGGGAGGGGGCTGGGGCCAGGCCTCTTGGATAAACTGGCTTGTGACCCGGACCTTGAACGAGGCAGGTCGTTAGCACGTTACATAGGCCCCTGCACATAGTAGAGCTTTTGTCCTGACCTCGGCCCTGAGTGTGCTCCGGTTCTCTCCTGCCTTGTGCTCCCTCCCCTCTGGCCCAGCTCAGGCCCAGGACAGGAAAGGGTCTGTGCCAACCGCCCTTGGAGAAGCAGCCAGGCTGGTTTTTGCTTGGTGGGCTTCAGGCCTTGTCTTTAAACCATTTCCTTGAAAGGAGAATCTCACTTTCGACTGAGCTCTCAGAGTTGTAGCTTTGGTTGCCTGGCCAAAAAGAGCGAGGAAAAATGATCCCTGGAATTTTGGGGCCCGGAGTTGCCTTATTGTAGAAATCAGAAGATGAATTCACCCTCCTAGACTGAGTTGGTCGTCCTAGAGAGCCCCAATGACACACACACACCCCGACAGGAGACTGAGACCCAGACCTCGGCCTCCCAGGGAGTCTGACTGGTGGGGAAGCCCCTGGCTTGGTGGAAGCATGGATGTGTCTGCTCCTTGGTGAATGGGGCTGCAGCTTCCTTACTCCAGGCTGAGGAACACGTACCCCCGAGGGGATTTTGTGACTAAACTTAGCTCAGAGGCCCCTCTTAGGGCAGACCTTTTTCTGGAGGGAGATGGGAATGTTTTTTAAGCTCTCTACTCCCCCTCAGAATGGGGCCAAGCCTTTGCCCACCCTCCCAGTCCAGCAGGCTCCTCGCCTTCTTCTCTTTGTTGTGACATAACCAAGAACTTAGAAGGAAGAAGCCAAAATCTAAAATATTTAGAACCATTTTTTTAGTCACAGCTTCTTGGACCTAACCCTTTAGAATCTTAATTATCATTTTCATTTTGAATTAAGAAAAGATGAGGGGCAGCTGGGTAGCTCAGTGGATGGAGAGTCAGGCTTAGAGACAGGAGGTCCTAGGTTCCGATCCGGCCTCAGACACTTCCCAGCTGTGTGACGCTGGGCAAGTCACTTGACCCCCATTGCCCACCCTTACCACTACTTCCACCTAGGAGCCAATACACAGAAGTTAAGGGTTTAAAAGAAAAAAGAAAAAGAAAAAAAAGATGAGACTTTCCATGGAATCCTAATTCAGCATTCACCCTTGGGAAAGAGGGGCAGTGTATCCCAGAACTCAGAAGCAGTGAGTCCTGGGTGACTGGTCCCTGAAGGCAGTGCTTGGGCACAGGAAAGGGGGGGAGTGTTACCCCAGTGAAGCAGAAGGTCCATTGCAGAAAGGAATTTTCTTTTCAAGCAGCTCCCCCACCCCTCCTGGCTCCCTTGGTCAGACCCCTGGCCCTTGTGCCCACTTACCCAAAGGACCCCCAAGCCCTCAGGATGCCTGATCCTTGCCCACAGACAGTGGCTGATGGTGTTGTCCTCTAATGACAGGGCTGCCCAGGGAGCCAAGCTGTAATAAAGGGAAGCCTGGCTGGGACTCAGCCTCAGAGGGTTGTACAAAGCTATTCATTATGTACTTGGAAGAGGCCAGGTGGCTCCCCCAAGGGTGGCATGGGCACCTCTGTGCCAGAAAATTTCCATGTGGGGGAGTCAGGGCAGGGGCTTAAGGCCTGCAGCTGGGCCTCCTGAGCAGGTCTGAGGTCAGCCGCCAAAGACTTCCCTCTTCCTGGCCTGTTACCCCAACCTTTGTCAGCACCCTCCTGGGGAGAAGGCAGGCTGGCACCTAGCAGAGGACGCCCCCTGCCAGTGGTACTCGCTCTTTTCTAGGCATGGCAGAGGGCAGCAGCAGGCATAACTGGAGCGGGGCTTCTGAGAAGCCGAGCGAGGGCCAGAGTCTGAGCGAAGAGAGAATCCTGGCCTTGCAGCTCTGTGGCTGGATCAACAAGGGGACCAGCGTGGATGTGGGCCCCTTCCTGAATTCCCTTGTGCAAGAGGGAGAATGGGAGCGCGCTGCCGCCGTGGCCTTGTTCAACCTGGACATCCGACGAGCCATCCAGATCTTGAACGAAGGTGCCTCTTCTGAGAAAGGTACCGAGTTGGAGCCTGCCGGTGGGAGGGGTGGCTTCTCAGGCCATCTGGAGGGTCAGGTCTTAGATCTGATGGTGGGTGGCCCCAGGGGGTTGGGGGTGGCTTCTTGTGCCATTTGGACCCAGTGTCCTTCATAAGTCAGCCTGGACTGTAGAAGGGGCTCTTTTTCTCAAAGCTTGTGCTCGAGCCCCATCTAATCATCTTTTTTTTTCCTCCCCTAAGTTCAAACAGAGGAGGTGTTCCTCTGAGGGACTTTGGGGACTGCTTACAGTCTTTCCCCCCAACCTTAAACTCAGACTTGGGCACTGGTTGGGCCCAAAAAAATGTTCCCTTCCCTTAGAGTTAATCTTCCTCTTCCCCATCCCAGCTGGGCAGAGACTCCAGGTTGTTTTCTGTGGTGTCTAGCCAGGTTCTAGGGTCAGAGGTGACCAGTGGCTTGGCTGGCCTTCCCTTTCCTTTGTATCCCAGGCCAGGCTTGGCTCTGAGGAGTATGGTGGTCAGGGCGAAGCCAGTTCATGCTGACAGATGAGGGCATTTCCACTTGGGGCATGTGGAAATTGAGTATGAAAAGGGCACAGATAGAGAAAAGGCAGAAGGGAGCCACAGGGAGAAAGGAGATCAGAGCTGGGAGGTCAGACTGAAAAAGTCATCAAGTGCCCGAGAGGGTCTTGAAGGCCACACGGCC
Source organism: Gracilinanus agilis (assembly GCF_016433145.1). Taxonomy (NCBI): domain Eukaryota; kingdom Metazoa; phylum Chordata; class Mammalia; order Didelphimorphia; family Didelphidae; genus Gracilinanus; species Gracilinanus agilis. The sequence continues at coordinate 1,560,862 of NC_058134.1, forward strand.
TCCTGAGGATGCTCCTAGAGATGGCCTGAGGGACGATCCCTAGATCAGTCAGTAACTGCCAGCTTAATTTGAGAAAGCTTTTGTTAGCTAGCAAGCTACCATCATGCCAATAGAGAGCCAAAGGCAGGTGGAATTGGTGGGGGCAGGGATGCCAGCTCACCCCCAGGGCCTCACAGAGGATGCTCACAAAATGGTTTTTCAGTGATTGGTAGCCCCTTAGCAAAGACACAAGCTCGGTGGTGAGGTTGGCACCATTCCTCACCCTGGAAGGCGCTTTCCCTGGTCCTTGCCATACCTCCTCCTTCTAGGGTATTTATTGGGGGGATCCTCTGTGCTAAAGCCAAGGGACCTGCTCACTCTGACCGGGCTGCTTCTGCTGTGCAGGCGACTTGAACCTCAACGTTGTGGCCATGGCACTGTCAGGGTACACAGATGAGAAGAACTCCCTTTGGAGGGAGATGTGCAGCACCCTACGGCTACAGCTTAGTGACCCCTACCTCTGCGTCATGTTTGCCTTCCTGACGAGTGAACCTGGCTCTTATGACGGTGTCTTGGTAAGCTTGCTTCTGCTCCTCTCCAGCCTCCTCGTTTTGGGAAGATGAGCCTAATTGGCCATTTTTGAGGATGATGCCAGCCTGGAGCTAGCATTCTGTAGCTCTAATCGACTCCTTTTTTAAAATCCTTGCCTTCTGTCTTGGAATCAGTACTGGGTATAGGTTCCAAAGCAGAGGAGCAGTAAGGGCTAGGCAGTGGGGCTGAAGTGACTTATTCAAGGTCAGATTTGATTCCAGGACCTCCCATCTCCAGGCCTGGCACTCTCTTCCCAGACCCCCCCCCCCCACCTTGCTGACCCCCAGTAGACTTATTTTTTTCTCCACGGTTACATGATTCATGTTGTCTTCCTCTCCTTTTCCCTCCACAGAGGGAATTGACAAAAGGTTATATGTGTATTGTCACTCAGGAACTATTTCCATATTATTCATTTTTGTAACAATGATCTCATAAAATCAAAACTCTAATCCTATCCTCATCAAACCACGTGATTGATCCTATGTTTTTCTTCTGCGTTTCCGCTCCCACAGTTCTTTCTCTGGAGGTGGATAGTTTTTTCTCCTAAGTCCCTCGGGATCATCCTGGGTCATTGCATTGCTAATAGTAGCAAAGTCATTTACATTTGACTGAGCTACAATGTATCTGTCTCTGTGTACAATGTTCTCCTGGTGCTGCTCCTTTCACTCTGCATCAGTTCATGGAGGTCTTTCCAGTTCACATGGGATTCCTCCAGTTCATTATTCCTTTCAGCTCAATAGTATTCCATCCCCATCAGATACCACAATGTGTTCAGACATTCCCCAATTGAGGGGATACTCCCTCATTTTCCAGTTTTTTTGCCACCATAAAGAGCATGGCTATAAATATTTTTGTACAAACAGGTCCTTTCCTATTTTCTTAAATCTCTTTGGGGTTTCCCAGCAGACTCTTGGGCAGTGCCACAGCTCTTGGAGTGGTGGGTCTCAAGCCCCAGACTGAACTTGTGTCCCATTAATGACCTGCTCTATGGGCCGTCTCTCATAGCTCATTTCCATCTAGTTTATTGCTGGGCTGTGGATTGTCACTGTGTGAGGCCACAGAATACCTGGCCTCGTGGCAGGACTCCGTGAGCAGGCCTGACCCCAGCCTGAGCCCTGCTGGTGCCTAGGCCAGGCTCACCTCTAAGGAGTGGCTCACTTTTCTTTTCTTTTTAGTACGAGAATAAGGTGGCCGTGCGAGACAGGGTGGCATTTGCCTGCAAGTTCCTCAGCGATGCTCAGGTGAGCCAGGGTGGAGGCTCTGTGGCTCGTCCGTGGCCCAGGGGTGAGGGGGTGGCTCTGTGTCAGGGCCCTTGGCAAGGAGTTCTCCTAAATACAGAGCTGTCTTGGATGGAGCCAGACATTGCCAGTGGGCGACGCTGCCAAATGCATCTGATTGAAACAGAAGTCCTTGGTGCCCTAGGCAGTGCCTGTCTGACCTTGGGCCGGGCCTTCTCGGGCCTCGTGCTTCTCGGGCCCAGGACCCTGCTTGGGCTCTACCCCAGGGAGCCATTCTCCTGAGGGAGCCTCAGCCTGCTCTTCTGGAAAGTGGATCTGCTAGAGCAGATGGCTTCACATTCTCCACCTGCTTGTCAGAGGCTCTCGTATGGCCTTGGCAGACTCTCCTTTGAATCAATAGGCTTTTGCCTCGCTCGTGTGTCAGGGATGCCACGAAAGGGCTTGGTTGTCGTGGCTAACCTCCTCTCTTGGTATGTGCATCGAGTGTGGAGACTCACTCTCCTGCTGAACCAAGGAAGCTGCTTTAAGGCCTCATCTTGGCCAGCTCTGAAGGCTCTTCTGGGGGCTCAGGCCGGCTTTGGCCTCCTCTCCTGACCACTGGCTGGAGTGGGTTGGGGTTAAGCGGGAACTGTCCGGAGCCTTCTCAGAAGGGAATGGATGGGAACTGACCTCTGACCTCTCCAGTTGAATAGATACATTGAGAAGCTGACCAACGAAATGAAGGAGGCGGGCAACCTGGAGGGCATCCTGCTGACGGGCCTGACCAAGGACGGGGTGGACTTGATGGAGAGCTACGTCGACAGAACGGGGGACGTGCAGACGGCAAGCTATTGCATGCTCCAGGTCAGTGTGCCGAGGCCGGGGGCTCCCCAGGTTACAGCGGCCGGGAGAAGCCCCAGACGCTGACGCCCGCATTTCCCTGGCCAGGGCTCTCCCTCGGACGTCCTTAAAGACGAGCGGGTGCAGTATTGGATTGAGAACTACAGGAATCTGCTGGACGCGTGGCGCTTCTGGCACAAGCGCGCAGAATTCGACATTCACCGCAGCAAGCTGGACCCCAGCTCCAAGCCCCTGGCACAGGTAAACGGCACCACTCGGGCATCATCCCTTTTAAGCCGCCTAATGCTGGAGCCGGCAGCGAAGGGGAAACGTTTTACAGCAGAAGCAGCTTGTCCGGCCGCGCTCGTTCCTTTTCCCAGCTCGCTGGTGCCCGAGGCTGTTGCTCACAGGACGCCTACCTACCCGCTTGGGATGGGGTGAGCTAAAGGAAATGGCTTGAATCCTCCTGCCGGCTTGGTGCTCACGGTGAGCTTGTCTTTCCTTGGCCTGCCGCAGGGCCGGGGTTTGGGGCTTTCTGGGGCCCAGAACCACTTCGGATTTGGGCCTGAAAGTTCCGAAGGAGACAGTCCATCATGCGGCGGTTTGCACACGCTCTGAGCCCCGTCGTGGTGCCCCACTCGGTTAGGAGGGTTGTTGGAGGGTGCGCACAGGGGTTCTGTTATCTGCCTTTCCGAGACGGTGCGAGGCCCCCTCCCTACGTGGGGGAAGAGCCAGCCTTCGGCCACCTGGCGTCTGCAGCCCGCCTCTGAGGCTTGAGTGGGCCTGGGGCAGCGGCGGCAGGGCGAGAGCGGGGGGAGTTTCCTCACTGGCCTTCCCTGGACCAGGGACGTCACGAGTCCGCTCTCTCTCCCGCCCTGCTTTGGTCTTTAGCAGCCATTTTATTTTGTTCTTTAAAACAGGGCCTTGTCTTTCTTGAACTTTTACGATGAATTTTATTTCCATCTTCTGTGTCTTCTCTGACCCTGGTCATTCCACGACCTGCGGAGTGAGCGGTGCCAGCATGCTGACGGAGCCTTTGGCCGTGTCCGATCACGCGTGCTTGCGGCCTCCCATCACCCTCCCCAAGGCTGGTGCAGCTGTCTGGCCTCGTGCCCTTCGCTTTGGGGCCGGGGCCGCTCTGGACTTGTGGGCTTCCTTGGCTCCAGGCCTCCGCTGGGCTTCCAGCTGCCCAGCCTGGGCGCCTCTCTTCTGGGCACGATGTAGGGCGCCCTCTCCTCCCCGCTCGTCCCTCGGGGTCGCTTGGGCTGGGGTGCAGGGTGTGTCCGAGCGTCCGTGTCGCTGGATCGGCACGAGCTCGTTCTGAAATGCTCTGGAGCGAAAGCCGGCTCGCGGGCTGCCTCGCCGCTGGGGCCTCCCCTCCTTCCCGTCCGTCAGTGCTGCCTTCGCTTGCAGGTCTTCGTCAGCTGCAACTTCTGCGGCAAGTCCATCTCGTACAGCTGCTCGGCCGTCCCCCACCAGGGCCGGGGCTTCAGCCAGTACGGCGTCAGCGGCTCCCCGACCAAGTCCAAAGTGACCAGCTGCCCCGGCTGCCGGAAGCCGCTGCCGCGCTGTGCCCTCTGCCTCATCAACATGGGGACGCCCGTCTCGAGCTGCCCAGGTAGGCCGGCCCGGCGAGGGGGGCTTCAGGGGCTGCCCTGGGGCGTCTCCGTCCCTTGTCTCTGTCTGTCTCTGTGCCCCGGCTGTGGCAGCAGCTCGTGGGGAGGCCCAGCCTCCGTCCCTGCCCTCAGCAGCGCAGCTGGCAGGCGCTTAGACATCGCGCGTGCGCTGCTGACGGCTGGCCCTCCCCACCGCTCCATCCTGGCCTGTAACGCGCCTTCCTTTGCCCAGGAGGGTCCAGGCCGGACGAGAAGGCGGACCTCAGCAAGGACAAGAAGCTCGCCCAGTTCAACAACTGGTTCACCTGGTGCCACAACTGCAGGCACGGCGGCCACGCCGGCCACATGCTCAGCTGGTTCAGGTAAGCTCCGCCGGGCAGGGCTCCTGCTGGGGCCGAAGAGGGATCCAGATCGGGGCTCCGTCCTAGCCCAACCTGGTCAGAAAAGTCTGCTTTTCACCCCACAGCCTTGCTGTGTTCCCCACTGAGCCAATGCTGCCTGCTTGGGCAGGATGCCAAGATGCGGGCCAGGTAGAGAATGGCTCCCTTGGCCCGGGCGGCATGGTGGAGGTCCAGCCCCGGAGATGGAGGGTCCTGGGTTCAGATTCAGCCTTGGACGCTGACTGGCCCTTCCCACTCTGCTGCTCAGGCCCCCCTCTAAAACAGAGGAGAGTCTCTAAGCTGCCTCCCTGCCCCGCCTCCCATCCATCCTTGGCATCTTCCTGAGTGCCTCGAGGCAGTGTCTGCTGCAAAAACCTTTCTGGAAAATCTTTAGCGATTTGGAAAGAAAAGTTGCCCATTGGGCAGTTCAGAAGCTTCTGCTGGGGGGAGGAGGGGACTCTTTTCTCCCCGATTCCAGAGACTTCCTCGTGTTGGGGAGATGCTGGCTCCTAACGCCGAGCCTTTCCCTCTTTAGGGACCACGCAGAGTGCCCCGTGTCTGCATGTTCCTGTAAGTGCATGCAGTTGGACACGACCGGGAACCTCGTTCCGGCAGAGACCGTGCAGCCCTAGGCCGTAGGTTTCGGGGTGCTGCTTCCTAGCAGGGCTCCACAGAGCCGAGTCACCCCCAAACACACACCCCACTTGGAGGCCCATCCCTCAGCACTTTTCCTCGAGGCCACCAGACATCACCCTGATGACCTCATGCCGTTCCATTTGGGTAGAACCATCGTGGTGGGCGAGCGGGAAATTCCTCATCAATAGTGTAATCCAGCCCCCACGATCCCAAGAGGCTGGATCCATCTTCAAATGGGGCCTCTGAACTTCTGGAGGGTCTCCTCCCTCTCCCCTTCTCCAGTCCCCTTCCTAACCCCCCCCCCCCAAAGAGGAGTGATTCATACAACAGGATGGGGTTTCCTGTCCCAAGGCCCGTCTTCCTGCCATCCACTTCCATGGTTCCATTTGGGGACCTGTTAGATGGGCCCTCAGTGTGCCAGAGGAGGAGAGTCCCTTCCCTGTGTGGCCCAGTTCTGTTCCAAAATGCCCCTCTAATCCCTGGGCCTGCCCCCCGGCCCCTCCAAGGGCCACCCAGCCAATTCTCAGTGCAGACCCAGGAAGAGAACACGCATGGACCCTGGGCCTTGACCCCCAAGCAGCCAAAACATCTGGGGGGCAAGGGCCCTGGGCGTCCTCTGGGCAAGCCCCTCTGGAGCAGTGGGAGCACAGGTCAACCCGGCATCCTGAGCCCCGGAGCAAAGCTTTGTGCTGCCCAGCTGGGTCATTCTGGTCACCCCGGGGCAAATGCTCTTCAGGCAATCACAGTAGGTGAGCTGGATTCAGAAACCAAGCTGTGACCAGAAGGGGCTTGGGGCAGCCTCAAGGAAGTGGCTCTGTGACAATCTGACTTTAAAAGCAAAATTGTAATTATTGTGGATATTTATAATTTTTGTACAGGGCTGTTTTGTTAATAAAGAGGATGTTCACATTGTGTTAGGAGGGACATTTTCCTTTTCCTACCTATCGCTTCCAGAGATTGTTTCTGGGCCTCCAGGGCAGGGCTTCGCACGGGCATCTGCAGCAACGTGGCCCCGAAGGGGTCAGCGCCGGCCCCAGTATTTACAGCAGGGGACAAGGAGGTGGAGAATTCTCTGGCAGATTCAGGGAAGAGGCTCCGAATGAAATCTGCCTGGACTTGGTGAGAGCGGAGGGCCAGGGGATGGAAGAGCTGGCTCAGCAGCAACGGGCCAAGCGGAGAAGGCCCATATCTAGGCACGAACATTCCCATCAAGAAGAGGCCAAGGGCCTGGACCCGGCACTAGCAAGCTTCCGAAAACAGGAAATTGGCTCTATTTTGACAGAAAGGGGGGAAACGGCTCATTCCCGAGGAAGCCCTCTAAATCGGCGGCATCCCATCATGCCACCCCCTCCCAGCATAAAAGGAAAAATGAAGAGAAAGCAAGAAAGAACAAAAACTAGCCAAAGGCTGCGCGACTTCAGACAATGCCAGCCTGACCTCAAGAGGTGGAGGAGACCCACATGCATAACGCTGCACGCTTCGGGCACCCACGAGAGCCAGAGAGCCTCCAAACTAGGAACACATTGACTCACTAAGTGGGCAGAGGTGGCACATTTGCTGGAGAATTGAAGGGGCAGTCGAGAGAGGCATGTGGTGGGCAAGGGCCGCCTACAGCCCGGTGCCAACACAATGAGCGCCCGGGGCAGTCCCCAGGAGTTTGCCAGGGAATCTCAGCTACTCTTGGGGTAGACCCGGGCCTGAGGCTGCCTGGGCTGGTTGAGTGGCCGGGGGAGGCCCTACCCCATTTGGAGATGAAAAGTAAATCCTGCTGTTCTTGCGTAAACAAGGAGCTGCCAGGCATTTATTACAGGATTAAATGGGGCAATGGCCCGTTTTTACCTTGAAGCAAAAACAAGTCTTCGATGTTGGGCTTGGAGCTTGCAAGCCTGGCTCATTTCCCACCCTGGTCCCAGTGCAGGTGGGTGTGAGAAACCGTGCCAGGGGGCTCTCAGGAAGGGTGGTTGGCACCTTGAAGGGTGCCCGGGGTTGGGAGGCTGGTGGGCCTTCGCTAAGGCTGGGATCTGAGCCTCCTCGGAAAGTCCCCTGGTGCTGGCCCCACCTCGCACCAAGCGAGCCTCACTGGGGGAGCGGGGGAGGGTAGTCTATTCTCTGGTAGCTGCTCTTGCCTGGAGAATATGGTGTGATTTGAATTCCCTTTCCTCCCACTTGGCCCCCGTGGGATGATTTCTCTCGGCTTCTTTCTCACCTGTCAGATTTCCCACCTCTAAAGTCTCTGTCACAAAGCTGCTCATCTCTGTCTGTCTGTCCATCTGTCCGTCTCTCCCTCCCCACTTTGGGGAGACTCTCCCAAGTAGATGGATTCAACTTAATCTGCTCCTCGTGTTTTTAAGGTTGCGTGGAAGGCTGCTTCGGGGATGCCTTCGCTCCAATTCTCGCATTCATTTTCCCTGGCATCATTTTGTGATTTCTGGCATTCAGTCTTTGCAGTCTTTTCTCAAGGCTGGGCTCGAGCGGTCAGCCGCTCTGGGATGTTGGGGCAGCCGGTGCTTCAGAGGCCCGAGCCCTCAAGGGGAGGCTCGCCCCGTCCCAGGTCACTGGGAATGTGCCTGGGCGGTTGGGCTTTGGCATTAAAATGTGCAGAATGGTGGCTCATGCCGCAGCCTGGCACCTCAAGCCCGGGAGCATCACTGAACTGGGGCTTTCGGATTTTGTCCTCGTGCAAACCTGCCAGCGGTCGTGGGACCTCCGGCCGACAAGCCGCTTCGCCCAGGGCTGACGGGGGTCCTTTGGTCGGTGGCAGTTAGTGCTCCTGTAGCCGTCAGGAGGGACCTCTCGCTGAACATAGTCTGCCAAGGCCCCCCTCGGCTGGCCTCGTCCTTCCTGATCCAGGCTCATTCGCTTGGCCCAGCCTGGCCTTCTGCTCCTCCACGGGGCTTTGGGGATGAGAGCCAGCAGCTAGCAAGGAAGGGAGGCTCCTGGGACCACCACTGAGGTTCTACTCCCGATGCCAATTCAACCAACCAACCCATGAGCACGCACTTGGGAAGCACCTACTGTGTGTCTGGCCCTGGGTCTGAGGACAAAGAACAAAACCATCCCTCCCTGCCAGGGTCGATGACAAGAGCAATCCGAGCGTAGACGGAAATGGCACAGGTCAGGAAGAGGCTTACTGGCAGGGGGAAACGGAAACCTTCATGTGCCTCAGTTTCCTCCACTGTAAGACCTGCCAAGGTCCCAAGGAACAATGAGATGGTGCCCAGAAGGCATCCAGTGGGCACTGGGTACAGGTTGGCTCTTGCAGGTGTCAGTGTGAAGAGTGAATAAATGTTAAGGGGTTAAAACTGGGGTGGGGGCAGCCCAGCATAGAGGATCAGGAAAAGCTTGTCTTGGGGGAGGTGAGGAAGCACCCTGGGGGGGCAGAGGTGGGTGCCCTGACCAGGGCCCGGGACAAAGAGCCAGTCAAAGCCCATCAGGCATGAGATCATGGGGAGGCATGACCAGCAGTCCTGGCCCAGGAGGCGCTGCCGGTCTAGTCAGCAGTGAGGTCCACTCAGGGAGGCCACCTCAACCTCACTCTCTGCATGGGTTTCTGACCGTGAACAGCACATAAGGAGGAAACGGCACTCTCCTGACCCCCTTGCACTCTGGTCCAGTCCAGCCCCTTGGTTCCCTCCCCAGAGTCAAGCCGCAGGCTTCACACTGGGCTGGCTGGCACCCTTTGCCTTCCAGTCTGGGACTTGCTTCCAAGGACGCCCCCCCCCCCCCAATCTGACGCATGAGGAAGCAGGCTTAGAGATGAAGTGACTTGCCCAAGGTCACACAGGCAGTCGGAGGTAGGACTGGGATCTGAACTCAGGGTGGCCCCTGCTCTCTGGGAAGGTTAAAGATGGCAGATGCCAGGTGGAGCACTTCTCGGGCAGCGTCTACACCAATGTGGCAAGTGGCCCTGGGGCGGGGGAGCCACCAGACTGAACTGGCCCTGGCCAAGAGGGAGACCCAGATACCCCCCAAAAGCACCAACAGAACACACAGGATGTTGGGAACCGGCTCCGATGCCAGCTGCCACCCCGCTCGGGCTGCTGGGAGGGAGGGGAGCCTCTGGGGACGGTAAGGGTGCTGGCTCCTCCGAGCCAGGCCCAGGCTGGGCAGTCAGCAAAGGCCAGCTGAGGGCCAGCTCCAGACATCCCAGTTTCCCCTCACAGACACGACACACTTTGTTAGCTGGTGTCTGCTGAAGAATTGGCACCTTGGGGGGAATGGGCTGATGGGAATGTGGCGGGAAGCCTCTCTTTCTGGCCCCTGGATTCTTCAAGTGGGATAGATGCCCCCTGGCAGGGACAAGCCCCCTCCTGGCTTGCTTTTGGGGGGCCATGCAGGGAGCACTGCTGATCTTGGGATAGCTGGTCCTCCGAAGAGGCCGGGGGACCTCAGTAAATGCTGGGCAGTGACTGGTGAGCCTGAGAAAATGACCCATGAGGGACTGGTGGCCTGAGGCTTTGGGACCCTTTGGGCCAGAAGGAGCCAAGAAGAGGCGGAGGGAGGATTCCACAGTGACCCAATCACCGCAAAGAGCAAATTATTGTTCTCTTTTATTAATAAAGAATTGTTTGCCCAGGCCAAAGAACCCAAAGCTGACCTCACGAGACACAGACAAGACAGACGGACAGACAGATGGATATCGGTGCTCCGGAAGTGCCCAGCTCCCGGTGGAGGCCCCGTTAGTCAGATGGAGGCAGGGGGGTCAGTCCTGCTGTGTGGCCCCGAATGGGTAAAACTGTGGGAACTCGTGGATGATCTTGAGCGCGTCATTGTAGAGCCTGAGGTCTAAGAGAAGGCCCCTCCTTGGTCATTCCTCTGCCAGTGCTACCCACCCAGTGACCACAGGCCGGGGGAGGATCGGCCTTTTGCCCCCTCCCCTTTGTACCTCAGTGGGAGAAGCGGACGAGGACAGAAAAGGTCAGAGCCGCCAAGGGCTGGCAGAGGAGGGAGCTTTTGCTTCAACGGAAATCTTTAACCAGAGGGAGGACCACAAGTGTGCCAGCAAAAGGGCGGCGCAGAAAATGCCTCAAGGCAGTCCTGGCCCAAGATGGCACCAGTCAGGGCACCTGGACGGACTGTTGGTCAGGACACCAAGACCCAAGAGTTACTCCACAATGCATGGTGCCCTCTGAGCCAGCTGGGCACTGCCAGGCTGCTCCACAGACAGAGAATGGTCCCTTGAGGGCACGGCCCCCATGCCTTGACCCTGCCTGAAGCACCAGTGTGAAGCCATGTGAAGCCAGCGGTTCAGGCACCCAGGCTCAGAGGGGACAAAGAATGGCCTGGCACTTTGCAGGGAGCCTGGAAACTCCTGTCATATAAGGAAAAGGCCAGGAAGAGGCCCTCAAAAAGGAAAAGGAGTCAGCCACTGGGGCATGTGTTCAGGATGGTGGCAGGTGAGCCCCGGGTGGGGGAGCCCCAGAAGCACAGTCAGCAGGGCCTTGAGGGGCCGGACACTCACCAAAGCTGTGGTTGTGGTCTCTGAACGGGACGTAGGACGCACACAAGATGGTGGCTTTGGCCGTCACTCTGCCCACCACCTCCAGGACCCCGGAGATCTCCTCTTCCAGCTGCCAAGGGAAACCAGGCTCTGCCAGACCCTAGATGCCTCCCACCCAGGGTGGCTACGGGCCCAGCAGGGACCACCCAAGGGACCTTTGGCATCTGCATCAATGGCCTCTGGGGCCCAGGGTGACCCTTGGTGGGCATCTCTGCCAATGGCCCCTGGGCCTCCGTGCCATTTTGCTGGGCATCCGTGCCAATGCTGCTGGGGCCTTGGGTGACCCTCGCTGGGTATCTACTACCCTGCCCCGGGCCCTGTCAGCTCGCCCTATGCCGGGCAGAGGCCTGCCTGGAAGAGACCTCAGGGTCTGGGTGCTCCCCGCCCCCCCCCCCCCCCCCCCCGCGGCGCGCACTCACGGGCTGGGCCAGCTCCACGGTGACCTGCGCGCCTTCTCCGTCTGTCAGGGTGAACGACCTCCCGGTGGGGTGGATCTGAGCCGGGGCGGGAGTAGGGTCAGTTCCCGCCATTTCAGCCCAGCACACCCCACCTCCTCTGTCCGAGCCCTCGCTGCCCCTCTCCTTCTCAGCAGGGGCCCCTCCCTCCCCTCCCCCAGGACCCCTTCCCACCTTCTCCAGCCGCCCCACGAAGCACACGGGCCGGTCGATGAAGCTCGCCACATGAGCGGCGCCGATGCGGGTTCGGGGTAACTCCAGCACCTCAGCCATGGCCCGAGAGCAGCTCGGAGGAAGGGGGGGGGAGGAAGGCCCGCGGGGCGGGACTTCCGATCACCCCCCGCCAACCCGGAACGACCTCGGCCGGAAGCAGATCCCGTTCCACCGCAGCCTGCCGGGAAATTAGTTCTGGTTTCCTGGTGACATCGGGCGTCTCGGAACTTCCGGAACAGCGGGGTGGTGGGCCGCGATCACGCCCCGGAAGTGGTTTGAAGGAGGCGGGAACGCGGTCGGGCTAGGCACCGAGGTGCGGGGGCGGCAGGTGTAGGACGCGCCTCGGAGGACTGGAAGGTGGGGAAGGTGGGGCCTCTAGCTCTTACGCGATCCCCCCCTTGGGGGCGGAGCCAAGCTTTGGGAGGGGCGGAGCTGTCCTTCCCGTTTTACAGATGGACAAATTGAGGCCGAGGAGAGGCCCTCTCCGGTCTTTGGTCACCGTGGCCTCAGCAAGTGCTCCAATCCTACAGCAGGGGAAACTGAGGCCGCGGTGGTAACAGGTTTTTCCGCTGCAGAGCCTAGCCTTGACCTTTTGCCCCAGCCTCCTGGTAACTCACAGGCGTGATGGGGAGGGGAGGGAGAGTGCGCACATCAGTTTGGGTAAGCGCCTGATGCTCCCCACAGAGGGAGCCCTGGGGCGTCTCCTGGCCCCCCCCCTCCCCGTGCCCGGCACCCTGCGGCGCAGCCCCTCTCGGTTTACAGATGAGTAGACTGAGGCAGCCCGAGGCCGCAGGGCACCGGGTTAGTGACACGGGTCACTCCGCTTCAGAGGTGACCTCAGCACTGTAGGATTTTGGACAGGGAGACCTCCCCCCTCGCCCCCCCCCCACCTCCGGCCCTCAGGCGCCCCCCATGTGTGCCTCAATCGGAGCTGTGATTGGAGTCTGAGAACCAGTAGGCGTCTTCTGTCACGTGACCTGTCTGTCTCTTGTCTATCTCTTCAGAGGACCGCAGGACAGGAGGTGGCCAGCTATGTTCCACTTCTTCCGGAAGTCCGTGGAGTCTAAGAAGGGGCTGGGGCCGGGGCCTGAGAGAGAAGCAGACGGCTTTGTCCTTTTGGGTGAGGCTTTGGGACCCGGGGCCAGAGGGAGGCTGTTTGGGTGGGCTTGTCAAGATGCCCCAGATTTGGGGTGTAAAGTCTGGACGTTCTGGAGCTGAGGCTGAGGCCTAGAACATCCTGGTGGAACTCTAGGGCGGACCTTAAGGTAGGTCCTGGGCAGTGGCAGTGGCAGTGGCAGGAGTCTGGAGGGCCATGCTTCCAGTCTGGCCATGAGATCCTTCTGCCTTGGCATCAGTGCCAGGAGGGCCAGAGGGGGCCCCAACTCCAACAGGGAGGTAATGGATTCACCCCAAAGTGGGATCTTCCCAGGTCTTCAGAACCCTGGATGGGCCTTATTGATCCCATCTCACAGAGAGCCACCCCAGCAGCTGTGACTGACGGGAGGGGGCAGTGCAGGGGTGCCCAGAATTGATGCAAGGTGCCCAGTCTGGGCGTGAGGCACTCACACTGGACACGAGCCACCCAGACCGGGCATGAGGTGCTCAAACCAGACACTAGGTGTCCAGACTGTACACAAGGCACTCAGACTGGGCACAGTATACCCAGAATGGATGTGGAGGTGCCAAGAGGATCTGTACAAGAGAAAGTTAGCTGTGGTGGTCCTGGGGAGAGAGCAGTTTAGCAGCTAGAGGGCAGGGGGCTGGCTGTGCAGAGGAGCCCAGACCGGATACAAGGTGCCAAGAGGATCTGCAGAAGAGGAGGGAGAAGGCTGGCACTCATGGGAGGGCTTTCAGAGCCCCCCTAAGTGTTGGTGGCACTGGGGAGAGAGGCTCGGCTAGCGAGACCATCCGGCTACCCCATGCTGAGGGGCTCTCAGCATCCCCAGGGAGAAGTTCCTTGGCCCCTTTACTTTAGACCCTTTTTCTCATGGGAGAGGCCAGCCCGGAAGTCCCATTTCTGGGTGGGCCTCAGCTGTTTCTCTGCACTCTGTGCTGGCAGTTCAAGCTCCAGCCCCCCACCCCGAGCAAGAATGAGTCCAAGGGTGCCCCCACCCCACTATTCTCACTAGGGGATCATTCTTGGTCCTTTGGACCTCCTCTCTCTGACTAGAGAGGCCTTGAGTGACAGACTCAGAGCAAACTCCCGCCCTAAGGCCTAGCCTACCCTGGGCTTCTATAGCCTACAGCAGGGGTCGGCTCTTGAGCCATATCTGGCTCCACCTCCTGCCGGGCAGAGCCCCAGGATGTGCCCCAGGGGGCCCTTCCGCCTCCATCCTCCTCCTTCCGCAGGCGTTTATGGCTCTCACGGCCAAAAAGGTTGCAGACCATTGGCCTACAGGGTGAAGGAAAAGCCAGGGTGAGGCCCCTTGGCTTGGTGTTTGTTCTGGTCAGTAGATTCAGCTGACTCGAGTTCAGATCTACCTCCAGCAGTCACCAGCTAGATGACCGTGAGCCTCAGTTTCTCCTAACTAGGAGGCACAGAAGTTGGTGGCAGCCTTGCTTCCCAAAGCTGTTTACTCCCATGTCTCTGGATGGATGGCGAGAGTCCTTTAGTAACCTCTGGCATTACTCTTCCAGACTCTGGCCTGGGCAGCTCCTCAGACCACTCACCTCGCTACCAGAGAGTGGCAGGGGCTGCAGGGGTGATCCCATTCCCTCCCCCCGGTGAGCTGCTCCACAGCCTGTGCCCCCCTGACTCTCCTCTGTGTCCTCCTGCCTTCATTATTTCACCAGAAAGCCCCGATGAGGTCTAAGAGGCCAGACATCCCACCCTGCCCTTGTTAAAGGAGGAAGCCAAGGTGAGGAAAGGGTCCTCAGACTCTGCTGCCTCCTCAGTGGCCCCTTCTGGATTGTGCCCAGGTGAGCCTCCCTCCAGGAGACCTGGAGAGGCTGGGCTTCTGGAGGGAAGAGGCTTGAGGCTCAGAAGACTTGTCAGGGGTCCAGAATCATCCGGGCAAAAGGTCCTGAGGGCCCTATCTGGCTGAGGAATGAGAAGAGGTTGGGCTCCACCAACAGTATGCATGGAGATTTGGCAACTGATTGGATGGGGGCAGGGGCAGGGATGGCCCCAAGGTTGTGAACCCCTTACCCCAGCAGGATGGTGGCCTCGTCAGAAGCAGGGACGTTCAATAGACGAGGCTTTGAGACACTGAACTTGAAGTGTAGAGCTCAGAGCAGAGCTGTGAGTCTACTGTGTAGAGATGATAGTAGATGATTAAGAAAGAAGAGAGAGCCCAGGACAGAGCTTTGGGCGACCCCCATGGTTAGTGTGGAAGAAACCCCACAGAAGAGACAGAAATGAGAGAACCAGGAGAGAGCTGTGTCTCCCAGCGTCCAGGAGGAGAGGATCATTGACTAAAGAGAGGCCAGGATGGACAAGAATGGGAAGAAGACCGTGTCTTGGACAATTAAGAGGGCAGCCGGCAGCCAGGAGAGAGCCGAGCAGCCAGATGACCGAGCAGGGAGAGCAGAGGAATCGGGGGCAGCCAGGACTTTGGCTAAGAAATGGAGGAGAGATCCAGGAAGATCCAGGAAAGCCTGGTGGGGTTGAGGGAGGGTTTTCTAATGTTGCAGGCTTGTCTAAGAACACACTCGTGTGAGGGGACAGCACTTTGGTGTGACCCGGTTTGAGGCCTAGCTCTGCCATCTCCTGGCCCAGTGACCTCGGGGCAAATGGCCTAACATATTTTGAGCCTGTTTCCTTATCAGTCAAATGGGGGGTTCTGGATTTGCCCTGCCTGCCCCTCCAAGGTCCTCCTGAGTAAAGTGCTTTGTAAAGCTTCCAACATAGTCCTGTCTCCAGGCTCCCATCTCACTGAATCTCTATCAGATCTCCTTGAGGCTGAGAATCAGAGACCGAAGAGCGGACCAGAAAGGAGGGACACCTGGAAGATTCCCCAGAATCTTTGAGAGCTCGTAAACTCCATTTGGATTTGGCAGGACAAATTTGCACGGGTTCAGCTCTACCTGTTTAACACAACTAAAACTTTTTTAAAAGAATTTTTATTGGTTAATTTAGAATATTTTTCCATAGTCACGTGATTCGTGTTCTCCCCCTCCCAGAGCCCACGAGCAATTCCACTGGGTTTTACATGTGTCATTGAGCAAGACCTATTTCTGTATTATTCATATTTGCACTGGGGTGATCGCTTAGAGTCTGCATTCCCAATCATACACCCATCGCCCCATGGGATCAATGATACGCTTCTCTTCTGCGCACAACTACAGCTTTGACCCAAGGAGCCCGTCAGCATTGTCTGCCCAGGCCAAGGAGGACTGCTGGGTGCTGGAAAGGTCCCCAGCTCAGGGACTGCCTCACCATCCCCAAACTCCCTTTTGGCAACTTGGGTAAATTTCATTTGGAGTCACTTTCATTTGACCATCTTTGCAAATGACGTTTTTCCCAGAATGACTTGCAGGATTCACATGGGAGAGTGAGAGTGGGCATTCCTACTCTGCATAAGGGGCTATCTTGGTTCTCAGTGCCGATCTTGACAGAGAGCACAGCAGTTTGGAACGACATTCTCTCTTCAGTAGCCGTCCGTAGGCCTCTACATTCGAGGGCCTCCCTGGGCCCCCTGTCAAACTTGAATAAGCAATGCTGTCTCCAGACCTGGGGGAATGCCTCCCCACTTCTTCCAGAGCTTTGGGGTTTTGTGCCAGAAAGGACCCACTTCTTAGCCCAGGGCTAAAAGCCTCTTCCCCGACAGGGAATCACTGGGTGGGGTTGAGTTGGTGTTCCTGGGAGTGTGGTCTGGATGAAAGGATTATACTGCTGAGAGAAGGAGGCATTTACCCATTTCTTTGGTGATCGCCTTCTAAGCCTTCTTCCCTGATGATTTTCCCCTTTACATTTCACTCTGTGCGCATGTGCCTAACCTATTCTGTAGCTCTTCGCAAAGACTGCTTTTCTTCAGAGGCGAAAAATAAGACAGCTGAGCAATCTGTTCTTGTCGTTTGCATATGTAAGAAATGTCAGTGAAGACACTTCTGTGAGCAAAATCATTTTTTTAGCTTTCCTTT
Organism: Gracilinanus agilis; assembly: GCF_016433145.1. Taxonomy (NCBI): domain Eukaryota; kingdom Metazoa; phylum Chordata; class Mammalia; order Didelphimorphia; family Didelphidae; genus Gracilinanus; species Gracilinanus agilis. The sequence continues at coordinate 1,577,371 of NC_058134.1, forward strand.
TGAAGCCAGTTTTGGAAACTGGAAACTCCGAGAAACACTGGTACAGTTCGAACCATCAGAGTAATCAGAAAATAATACTTTAATCCTGGCTAATCCACTTCGTTGACCTATTTGTGGTGATTTGTCTTGTGCCAGCTACTCACCAGAAAACTGATCCGGAGATGAGCTCTTCGCTTTGTCTGATGGGTAGCATTTCAGCCCATTTTAAGAGTCGGTTATTTAGCGTCTCTGGCCTTATCAGAAACTAACTGCTGATCCTTTGGTTTAATTTGTGAATGAAACCAGGTCGGTTCCCCTCTGACGGGCGTAAGGCCTGAAAGGTATGGCAGTGTCGCCAGCCTCGGCAATTAAGGGAAACTTGGGCTTTTGTTGAGAATTCCTTCCTTGGTAGCTCGAGAGGTTTTTTGGAGGTGAAACATCAAGGTGGACAATCCTTGTGGGAAATTTCTAGGTCTGGCTCTAGCGCTTGAGGATGACACGTAGCCGCTGGCCAATCACTGAGTTTTCCGACTGAAGACCTTCAGTCCAGATGAGCTCTTTTTGTCATTGTTCTGACGTTTTGCTTAGAATTTATTTTCTTGACATTTTTGAGCTAAAAAACTAGAAAGTGGCCTCAGGAACCCCAGCTATATGGTAACTTGGGGGTATTTTCCCTTTCATTGAAGCTAAGAGCTGATTCTTTCAGGGATCTTCCCTGCCAAGAAAAGGCACTCAGTTTGTCTCCGTCCTCAAGTTTCTTCTACCTCTCATCTTCTGATACATACATGTGTGTCTCTGTGTAGCTCTACATACAAACACATGAATGCATACATAGGCAGAGATTCCTGGGATAGCTTACTTCATCCTGGATAATCCCCTGCTGGCTGTACTCCTTCTTGCCTTTGTGTTCTTTGATAGATGTCTTTTCTGAGGCGCGATTTTGCCATCTGTAGAATGGGAAAATAGGTGTCATGAATAGAATTGATCCCAAAGGCAAGAAGACCCAGATTAAAATCTGGCTGTATGATCAAGAATAGGTTTCTTAAAAATCTTTTGGTGCCCCAAGTAACTTCTAGGACCATCCCGTAGGTTCAGCAAGCATTTATTAAGTGCTTCTTGTGTGCTTGACACTGTGCTAAATGCTGAGGGGCCAGGAAGGATTCCCTGCCCTTGGAGAGCTCCTATTCTAGTTGGAGAGACAACATGCAAACTGCTGTGAACATCGGAGATGTGTGCAGAGTGGAGAGGAGGTCCCTTCAGGGTGGGGGAGGGAGGACCCGGAAAGCCTTTCGGCAGAAGGAGGCCGAGGTGAGCAGAAAGAGCTCAGCATCCCAGGGCTGAGGAAGTGCCATCTGCCTCCCTGCAGGGAGTTTCCGTCCTAGGTATTCCCTACCTTGTCATCATGGACCTCCAGCTGAAAGAAGCACTAGCCTTGCGCTCTGGGCTTCTCCAGTTCTTAATCCCATATTCCCAAACTCCATCTTGGACCAGAACATTTTTGAGAAGGCGCGTCTCTGGTGACGGTATGTGTTTTTGCGCGTGGATGTGGCCTCTACATGTAGAATGGTAATTATTCTACTACATACCACAACATTCTCATCCCAGGGCAAAGTCTGTTTGTAAGAAGCCCCATTTCTCCCTGGTACTGTGAAACATGAAGCCGTCTCCCAGCTGGTTTCCAGAAAATCCTAGGAAGTCGTTGTGGCTGAGCCCGAGAGAAGGCAAAGGCGTCTGCGCCCCTCCTAAAGTTCTTTCTTATTGCTTTGAAGGTGACCCGGCAAATGAGCAGAGAACATCACCCCGAAGTAGCCCTCCGGCGGGAGCACAACAGCCTTCAGAGGTAAGAGGCAGCGCCTCCTTTCCTGTGTCTTTGATGACGAGTCTTTGGGGGATGGCAGGGCCCCGGCTGCTGGGGCCGTAGTAATTCTGCTCTTTCTCTGAGGACTCTGTAAACGGGGAGCCTGGCTAAGCCCAGAAGATGAGGGCTATTGGAGATGGCCTGAGCCAGCCTTCACTCTGGTGCTAGCTTCCTTGCTCAGGGGTTGCAGGAACCGAATGGTTCAACCAAGGCCCAAGCGTTTACCATTCCTTCCTCTGAGGATCCATTCCACGGTTTCTTGCTGTTCATCCGTTATTTCTGGGGAACCCTTTAAACTTTTTCATTGAGGGTTTGTTCCCTCTTCCCTAATGATACGTATCGATTCATTGGGTTGTGCCCCAAACTGCAATCCCAGTCACTTCCTTCCTTTTTCTGAGTCTCTTGTTTTTTGCTTGGAAGCATCACTGGTTTCCAAGCTTTCTCTCTTATCTGGCTTTTGAGAAGGAGGCGTGATTGGGCATCTGCTCTGTTGGCGCCTTCTCCACTCACAGCCTCCCTGTTTTCTTGTCCACACAATGAGCCCTGGACGGGGTCATCTCGGGGATCAGCGGCACGCTGGCTGCCATGTATAATTGGAAGCCCATTGCCCCATCCGTTCTGAATTAGTGGGTCTCCTCTCCCCACACAACTGTTCACTCCTCCAACAAGGTAAGGCCAGTTTGCTAGTCACCCCTCTTCTGGGGGCCCACGTGCTTATGTGCCATTAATGCTACCACCTAGCCTCTCCCAATACTCTGGGGAGTAGCCTTTAGGCCTGGGAGGGGGGTGGATTCCTTTCAGTCTGTTCCCTTGAGCTCTGTGGCTGTCGAGCAAGACCTCTGGCAGGGTGGGAACCCAGGGGAGCCTCATTGTATGGGCAGGGAAGGTCTCTCCAGAGTGATACCAGCCTTCCTTTTCTCCTTTGGAATAAACAGCCCAGTCCCTTGGGGCATTCTTGTGCTGCCCCCGCATTTGGAATAGCCACAGAATAAGGTCTTGGCAGTGAACTCCTGCTGTGGTTGCTCTGCAGCCCGAATGGGAGAGAACGCAGAAGGCAAAGGGCCGTTTCCTGTCTGGGGCCATTGGAGACGGGACATCCCCAGGGCTGTGGGACGATGGTGTGCTTGTCTCTGTGTGCCACAGATGGGCCAGCAAGTAATTCATTGTCCAGGCCTCCGTCTTTGAGCCTTGGGGCTGGCTCAGCCACCTCAGCCATTCTTCCTCCTGCAGAAAAACAAGGAGGAGGGGGAGAGGCTGCTTGTGTACCTGCATCTCTGGTTCGCCAGAAGGAGTTGGGACTCGAAGCTTCCTGAGGTCAGGAACTGAGGGGCTGTGACCGGGTTGTCTTGTACCCCCAGCGTCTTCGAGAGGCCTTTGAGCACACAGTGCCTGGCATACTGTCATCACTTAAGAAATGCTTATCGACTCATCGCCGGCTTGGGTAGAGAGCCGGAGAAGATTTGGGGGAAGGAGGAAGGTCCACGTGCTAATGGTCTCCCGGGGTTTTAGAGACTGTTACGTGCAAGAGGGATTAGACTTGTTCTGCTTTGCCCCAGATGGGGAAACTGGGAGAACGGGCAGATTGAGGCCTGATACAGGGAAATACAAGGGCCGCTTGAACTTCCATGGAGAGAAGTAGAGGCTGGGGGCAGCCATTTGTTGAGAACGTTAGAGAGGGAATTCTTGGCCAAGTACTGTTTGGACTCAGAGGCTTCTAAAGGCCCTTTTCATACTGAGATTCTGGGATCATGAAGAAGAAGAGAGGTTTGGACCAGAGTTCCTCTCTTCACTGCCCTTGGTGGCTTCTGGAGGAAGCACTGCAGTGGGGGCTTGTGCCCCCCAACTCCTCAGGGCTGACCACGGAGCCCCAAGTACCCAATCTGTCGAGGTGAGCACATTGGGATGGAAGCTCCTGACCTGTCCCACACGCTGGCAACATCATGTAGGTTTGGATTAGGCTTTCAGACAGGAAGAGCAGGGCCATTTCCTTGGCTGCACCATGGTGTTGAGAAGAGCACGTAGACCTCTGATGTCTTGGAATTCCATTCTTGGGAGAGCACCCACAGGCTGCTACGAGGCAACCTAAAACTCGGAAGTTATTCCCCAGAGCAACATGGCATCTCTTTATGTAGAGACTTGGCTCAGCCCCTGGGAAATCTGATTGGTAATGGGGAAATGCTGCCGACATCCTTAGGCACAGCTCCTCCCGGGTGCATCCCCACCCAGTTTGGTTCCAGTCTCTAAAGAGAACTCACTGGACTTTGGTCTGCTCTGAAGAGCCTCAGCCTCTCTTTGGCTCTACATAATGGCTCATGTCAGGTTGCCTTCAAAAGGAACAAAAGATCTCATTTCCAGATCTGACTTCCAAAGCAGGCAGCTACCAGGTGTTTGCCCAGCTCCGTAGAAAACACAAGAAACCATCATTCTTACAAGAGAGGGCACGTTCTCCATAGCGGCATCTTTTCTGGCAATGGCAACGAAACAGAAAAGCAAACTTCTTAAAAAACTCCTTAGACCAGCGATGGGCCAACTTTTGAAAGAGGGGCCAAAGGAAAGGAAACGCTCATCTGTCAGCCTGTTTCCAAGGCAGCTCTTTTGAAGTTTCATTGTATTGTATCCCACTCGTGGTATTCGTCAGATTAGGAAGAACGTCTCCAGGCCAGATAGAACATTTCAGGGGGCCGCATCTGGCTGCAGGCTGTAGTTTGCCCATCACTGCCTTAGACCAAGTTCAGCTCTTTGGAAAATCCTGGACTGTTGTGGGGTTTCTGGCCTCCAGAATCATCTCTTCTGTTTAGGGGGGAAACTGGTTATTCATTGGAAAGAACCCTAAAAGGGTCCAGCGAGAAGGGACTCAGAGCCCCCTTGAATAAGAACCTTCAGGGTCATCCTGGAGATTTCATGGCCTCTATCCCAAGCCCCCATTTGATAGATGAGACGGAAGTCAGTGATGGGTCCCTCTCCCTCCCTGGCATGTTTGTCTGGCCTTGACTTGAAGACTTCCAGGGAGGGGGCGCACACTGCTTCTCAGGGCTTCCCAAGGCCCTTGTGGAGGGCTCTCCATATTGGGCTTTCCTCTTCTGCCCCAGCCTTAGGGGGTGTCTGTATGTCTGCCTGTGGCTTTAGGGCCAAGAAGAACCAGACTATTTTCTCTTACAGGCCAGGCCTTCCGATATTTGAGACAGGGCTCGTGTCCTCACTAAATCAGCTGTTTGTGCGTGGCGTGACCTTCAGGCCCCTCCAGGCCCAAACCCCATGTGCAGAAGGTCTCAGCTGGGGGGCCGAGGACAGCAGGACTCTCATCCCTCACCCTCCATGAGCCCAAGGTGGCAGGAGCTCTGGGTTGCCCCATCACCTTGGGAGAAGCTCCTCAGACTTCCGCTCCTCACCCTACGTTGTTGTTCTGGGCGCTCCCCGTCTGCGTTCTCCCAGTGTCTTCCAGGGGAGCTTCTTGGCCTGTGTTGGGCCCTGCACCCTCTTGGCTGGCCATCTGGTGGGACCTGTGGTTTGCTGGTCATTCAAGGAAGTGCTCAGTTTCCATGAGAGGGTGCTGAAAGGTGAGCTGTAGCCTTGGTTCCTCTCTAGCCTTCGAGTGTGCCAGGGTCCAGGCTCTGGGCCCCTTCCCGTCCTGTGGATATTTCAGCATGAAGCCATTGGCTTTCTGTTTGACATCCATCCGGGCCCTCGCTCTGGGACCTGCCTTCGTCCCTTTGCCAGCAGGCTTTTCCTGCTGATTGCCTGTAAACTGCTTCTCAAACACCAGGCATCGTGGGTGATGGTCTGTGGCGTGCTCACACCCACTGTGTGTAAGCCATGGGTGCCTTGGCTGCCCTGTGACATTCCAGGAGTCATAGACCCACAGCCTTACTGGAAAAGGATGGGCATTAAAGGGATGGGCTCAGAGCAGAGCTCGGGCTCAGCCCAGGTGTAATTCAAGCCATTCTGGGTCTCCTTTCCAAAGGAGGATTTCCCCCTTCTTCCTCTGTACCTTCGTTACTGAAAGGCCGGCTCTCTTCCCTTCCCCCCAGGCTCCAGGGGCAGGGGTGGGTGTCTTCTACCCCCGACAAGTCACAGGTGAGACTCTTGGGACGAGGAAGCTGCCCAGGGATTGTCCGAGGCCCTTCCCTTGTGGGCCTCGCTGCACCGGAGACAGACCTGCCTGGGGAAACTGAAGATTCTCCCCTCGTCAGGGAGGGGCACAGCGGGCGGCTTCAGAGGTGCTGGTCAGGCTCAGTACGGAAACCTTTTTGTAATGAAGGTGATTGAAATGTAGGCGAGGCACAGAGGGAAGACAGCTGTCCCAGAGGCCAGTCCGCCAGCATGACCCCTCAGTGGCGAAGAAGGAGGCCTCCCGGTGCATAGACTGAAGGAAGATGGTTTGAAGTGATGCCCTCTAGTCGGGGACTCCCCGGGGCCTCTAGATACTTGCAGGTCCTGGCGCAGACAGCCTGGGGCAGCCTTGAACCCTCACAGGTAGGCATTGGCTGTTGGGAGGAATGCAGGAAAAAAGCCATGTTTGGAAGCCTCCTTAGTAGCCAAGGTATGTCCTGAGCTGCCAGGCATCTCCTCAGCCCGAGTCCCCGAGGAAGGATGCCCAGGCCAGAAGGGACCAAGCTGCCTTCTCATCCAATTCACGTCTACACCAGCCCAGTCCGTGAGAAGGAGTCAGGGAGGAGGAGCACACGGATCAGTCCAGTGGAAGCTCTGGTGCTTCCATGCTGCCCTCCTGCTCATCTCCGGACAGTTGCCCCCCGGTCAGTGTGGCTTGGGAGCCAAATAGGAGGCGGTCCATGGCTTCGGGCCCGTCTCATTGGGTCCAGTTCAGATCCCGTCTGTCCTTTCGGCATCCCCGTGCCTTCCAGCGAGGCTGCGGTCCCTGGGGACCTCTGCAGGAGGACTGGGAGGAAGGAGCAGGGTACAGAACGTGGCCCAGAGGAGCCTTTCCCCAGGCGGGGAGTCACCTGCTTCACCTCGGGAGATTTCGTTCTACAGCTTGTGCTGAGCCTTCGTCCCTTCCAAGTGTCTGAGCTGGAGAATGGCCCGATGGAGGGACGAATGAATGGAGCGTTTATTAAGAACCCACAGAGGGCCGAGGCCTGGGGAGGCCCACACAAAAGATGGCTGGGCCCTGCTCTCCGAGAGCTCCCATTCTAATGGGGGGGGATACCTGCCAGTCACAGAGAAACGTGCTGCCTTCTGCTTCCCCCTCAGGGGACCCCAACACTTCGGCTGGACTCGCGTGCCCTGTGAGGAGCGGTTGGTTGGCGCTGGCGCCTTTGCCCATAGCTGCTGCTTGTTCGGGCTGGAATGAAGCAGGCGTTCTGAGGGGCCCTCCCAGACCTGTCTGCCTGCTTGGCGGTGAGCAGCGGTTGCTGCTGGTGACCTCTGCAGTTACTTATTTCACCCCTCACTGATTGGTGGGGCTGGGCTAGAAGCAGGCCTTGGGGGGCACGTCCAGTCCAAGGCTCAGGGGCTCAGGCTCCAAGATGGGACAGCAGTCAGAGTGGGGAGCCTGCGCTAGACTGAGAAAACTGGCTCCTCCCGTAGTTGCTGGGTCGTTTTCTGCGCTAGCACCTGCCCTCAGAGGGTCAAGTCTGAGAAGAGAAGTGAGCACAAACTGAGACTTGGCACAGCACTTGTGCCTAGGCAGCCTGGCATTCTTGGCCTGGAAGACGTCTCGCGGACAGGGGAGAGCATCCGTGTGGAAAAACGAGGCCAAGCACATTGGCACTAAAATGGCTCTGGGTGAAGGCTGTCCTTGACAGGATGGAAGGGACTTGGGAGGGTCTCTCTGTTTCCCATTGCTGAGCTCCCTGAAGGCCCTGCAGGAGAGAGGTGAGGGCAGGAAGGACCTTGGGAGCAGACCTTCGTGGGGGGCACGAGGGAAGTGTGTGAGAGGCCCCCAATTCCGTGCTTGCAACCTAGGCCTCCAGTGGAGTGACTTCTGCGAGAAATTCCAAGGATCCTGTCAGAGCTCCGGCAGCTTCGCTCCCTAGCTTCTCCTTGGCCCTGGCAGCCTCACCCAAGCCTCACCCAGCCAAGCCCTGTCCTCAGGGTGGAAGCCCTGAACACGGTGGTGAGGTATGACCTGGGGACTTGAGCAGAGGACGGGCCCCCAGCCTTCTGGTCCCCGCAGCCCGTATCCGGTCATTCTGAAAGGACGTGTGTCACAGAGTCTGCCTTGCACGTGTAGGTAAGAAAGCAAGCCAAGCCCTTCGTTCCAACTGGACCCCACCATACTCCCCTGATGAGCGTCTCCTCTGAGCCCTGCTCAGGAGTCTTGGCAGTGGTGGGGTCTGTAAGATGGTGGACTTGACCTGAGCCGATTGCCCTCATGAGGTCACAGCTATCCCGGGCCTTACCCAACAAGTGAGGCCACTCTGACAGCCACTGCCCATGTCTCTCTTCTCACGCCACCATCTTGGCACCGTCTCTTCATCCGCCTCCCTCCCACTTTCCCATTCTGGATCCATCATCAGCATCCCTGGACTTTGTGCCTCTGTCCAGCTCGCCTCCGTGTGTGCCCTCTCTCCCTGTTCGAGTGTAAGTCTCTGCCTTTGTAGTCGGTCAATGAGAAGCATTCATGGAGCACCTGCTGTGTGCCAGGCCTTGTGCTAAACACTGGGGATACAGCAGCAAAATCCCAGTCCCTGCCCGTGAGGAGCTCCCAGTTTAATGGGGAAAGTGATCTGGACCAGGTCCGTACTCCTAGCAGCTCTGCAGATGGGCATGGCACTTAGAGACTCAGGATCTCTTCGGATCTTCCCCCCAGGCTACTCTTGGCTTATGGGGTTCTGATTCTAAAGTTTCTCGTGAGTCTGGACTCGGCCTCTGCAGATGGGGCTTTCCCCCACCTCTATCCAGTGTCCCTCTTCACCTTTGGGTTCTCAGGAGAGTCTCCTGTCGAGGGCTAGGAGGGCACCTCCCCTGCCTGGCTTTTGGGGAAGTAGGAGAACTTCTTCAGCAAGCCAGCTTGCCGGGCTGGCCTTGGATTGGACTGTGTGCTGAAGGCACCTCTTGTTGGTGAATGTAGGACACTTGGTTCATCTGGCGAAGCTCCCTTCTCCAAAGCTTCTGCCTCGCCTGGATGGGAAGGAAAGATGTTGCAAAAAGAGAGAACGAGTGGGGATTGTGACCCGTAGCCTGAGGAGTTTCTGTTCTCCCCCAGCATTTCCTCTTTGGCCTGAACCTGAAGTAGATAACCTGGGCAGTACCAGCTGACCAGAGGAAAACCTCAGAGGCCATCAGGAGGATTCATTTGAAGGCTTCAGGCAGTTTCTGTTGGAGACAGAGCCAAGGAAGGGGCAGGGGCCTGTGCCTCCTTGGCTCTTGAGGCATTCTGGCCTTTGGCCATCCCTAAGACCTCCATAGACGATCTGCCCAAAGAGGGAGTCCTTGCAGGTGCAGGAAGCATGCAGGCTATCTGTCTGGCACCCCTCAGCCCTTCTCCTTTTCTCCTCATATCTCTAGTGATGCTTTCCATTATTGGTGATGTTGGTAGTTCACTCAGAGTCACCTTCTCTCCCTCCACTAGCCTGTGGCCCCTGAACCTTCAGACCTTGGCGGTCCACACCGTTTAGCTGAGCCCCATCTTCTCAGGGGCAGGGACCCAGTTTTGCCTTCCTGCCTTCCCTGAGGCCGTTGCCTGCATGAAGCAGATCCAGTGAACTTGGGAGGAAAGAGAGGGTCAGTAGAGGTCTGATGGAAGGTGTGGCCTTGAGCCAAACTCCGATCAAACTAGTGATTTCAAGGGGTAGAGAGAAGGAGAGAGCTAATGGTGGCCACGACACAGCTTGTGCAAAAGAATAGTGTTGGTGAATGGGCTCGTGCATGAGAGACAGTGTGGCTGGACCCAAGAGTCTAGGAGGAGGTGACATGCAAAGAATCGAAAAGGCAGATGGGAGGCAGACCAGGAAGGACTTCAGAGACCAAACAAATTTGAATTTACCCGTCGCAATAGGAGGCCCGGGGAGTTGCATTATGCAGGAGAATGGTGTGTCCATCGTTGCACCATTGGCATATGTCTCCTTGGTATCTGTGTGGAGGAGAGACCCTGGAGGCCTAATGTGGAGCCTGGGGCCGAGGTGCAGAGGAGGCCTGGATCTTAAGGAAAGGGATCTCATTCTACCTGGGCATGTGGGGTCCGTTAGCTTTAGGACATACATTTGGAAATGTCTGAGACCCAGTTAGTGGCTGGCCTGTAGCTGAAACCACATCCAAGAAGAGAGTGGAACCCTTGGGTGCTGGTGATGGCGCAGGGGCCATTGTTCTTTATTCCAGCAAGTCTGGGTAAACAAGGCACTCCAGTGCTGCAGCCGTTAGACCGCCACTTGGAGTCAGGAAGACCCGAACCAGTGGCTGCTGTGGGATTCCTGGCAACTCCCAGAACCTGTGTCAGCCCCCATTTCTTCATTCATAAAAGGGGGTGATAATAAGAGCCCCAGCCTCCTGGGGTTGTTGGTAGGACCGAATGAGGCAATGCAAGTAAAGGGCTCTGAATGTTAGTGGTGATTGTTATCACTAACGAGATCCTAGTGATGGAGCAATAATGATAGTAAGAGCAGTGAGTGTTTGGGAGACTGACCCTGAAATGCAGTAGGCCCCGATGGGATCTCGCCTTTGGTCGGGCTACACTTCTTGGGTCTTGGCTGCTCCTTGTCTCAGGTAGTTCTTTGCTGATCCCCTTGGGTTCTCTTAAGTAAGTTGTCTTGGTGCCAACAAGGGTGAAATAGAAACAAGCCTTCCCTAGCCCTGTGCTAGGGTGCTCCCCCCTCCCCCCCTTTATCAGCTAGACTCCTTGTTGTGGCTTCTTTCCCTCCCCAGAGCTCAGCCTGGCTTCTTTCCTCTGCCTTCGACCAAGGTCCTTTTCTCCAGAATTCCCCCGATGTCCTCAGGGCTCAGCACTCCTTCCCCCAGATACTCTCTGGTCTTCTTGGATGACTTGGCATCTCTTTCTCACCGCTTAACTTTGGGTATTTCTCGAGGCCTTCCCCGCTCTTTCAGTGATTTCATCAGTTCCCATGTTATTGTTATTGTTATTGTCTCGAGGCAGGTGGCTCATTCGTATTTCTATATATCCAGCCCCAGTTGCCTACTGGATATTTCAAACTGGATGTCCTGGAGGTTTCTCCAACCCAGCATGCCCCAAACAGGCCTCCTCTTTCTCTGAAGTCAGTGCCCAGGGCGTTGTCCATTCTAGCAATCCTCCTTGGCCCATCTCTCTCCCCCAGGTGTCCTAACCTTCCCTTTTCTGCTATAAAGTCTTTCTCACATTCGATAATGTCAGCCACCATGTTTGTTCTGGTCCCCTTCACCTCTCTCCTTGTCCTTGGTTTCCTAGCCTCTAGCCTTTTCCCCACTCTGATCCAACTGTTGCTGGAGGGTTTTCTCCTAAATGCCAGCCTGACTATGCCCCTGTGGGCACCCTCTACGTGAACTTGAATTGGCCCTTATGTTATCTCAGGGCCTAATCTGATGGGACATGCTGCTTTTTATCCATTGTCTTTTCTTCCTTCACCTTTTCCCTTTAATCCCAATGTCCCCTGCCCTCTAGGCTTCAGACCCTTCCTGCCAGAGCCCTCTCCTGAACCCACAGCTCTTTTCCATTTAGTGTGTGTACATCCTTGGCTTTTACTTATCCACAAATGTATTTTATCCCTCCAGTAGAAAAAATAAGTTCCTCAAGGATAGGGAATGCCTCATTATTATTCTTTTTTTGCCTTTTTACCTCTTGCCCCAGCATAATGCCATGCACATAGTAGGTGTTTAATAAGTGTTTATTTAAATGAATTTGTATGTGAAAAAACATATACTCTGTGGCATTATTGGGGTTACTTCCCAAGAAGGATACCATTTTGACTGTTGGTAGGCTTCCAGAATGCCAGGCATCTTTTTGATCCCAGAACTACCCAATAATAACCACCTATTATACCATTTCCAAAAACTTGAGAACCAATGAAAAATCAAATCCAGATTTATACTTTTTTCTTTAAGGACTTCAGAGTTGATTTTGTCTAGCACTTCAACAACCTGATCTCCCAGTTTTTCAAGGAATTTCTTTAAAAGTTTGAAAATCTTTAAAAAGCCCAAAAGATTTAAAAAAAAATAGGAAAGATTGCTAAAGATGAAATAAAAGTGCCTCAGGTCAGGATGGAATGGGCCAAATAGGAGAAGTAGTGTGTGTGGGGGGGTGTCTATGGGCCTCATTAGAAGTCAAGCTAATTAAAATAGGGATGTCTAAGAATTTAAAATGTTAGGTTTTATGTTAAATATGAAAGTTCTAAAGTAATATTGTGATCACTGATTTAAAAATAGTATAGCTTAAGTCTAAATGACTTTTAGCAGCTTTATTTACAAAAAGGTGGAAAGAGTAAAAGTAGGGAAATGTAAGAAGAAGGTAGAAAATTTCACTGTAAGTGCTGCTCCAGTGTCTGGCCCAGCCCTGGCCGGACTTGATAATCTTCAGCCAGAGGACCCAGTGGTGTCTTCAGCCAGGGTTCCACCAGCACAGCCTCCTCCAGGAAAGGAAGGCCTCTCCGGAACCAGTCTCTCCAGAAGCCAGGAAAGGAAGGCCAGCGACTCACCCAGCAAGCTGATGCAGGATCTCTAAAGAAGTCCCAAAGGAGAAGTTCCTTGGACAGGAAGTTCAGGACTTTTTATAGGCCTTTTTCCATGTCCCTTCCTGTCCCTTCCCCACTTTATAGGAACCAATCGCAGTCTTTCAATTTGCCTAGCACTGCCCAGTGGGGGCGGCAGTAGCCTTTGGAGGAGTGAGCTTACTTAAGTGACTGTGAATTCTCTTACCTGGCGCTAAGTAGGGGTGATTAAGTTTTTGATCAATTAATTTAAGAGTTGCTGATTGATAGACAAAGGGCATTTGATGAGCACTCCGTCGGCAGGATTGTGGGCACGTTGGCATGTAAGTGGTCAGGGTTGGTGACCAGGACAGGGTAGTCTGCATGCTAGGAGGTGGGACGATGTTCTATCAGCAGGATTCAAACAGTAGAAGACATGTCCATTTGGCCTTTTTCTTTTGGGGGATGTCTCTGCAACCAGGGGGCTGCTGACTAGATAGCTCTCATTGTTCGGCTGTCGCTGACTTAGATTTTAGCAAAGCTGTTGGTTAAGTGCATGGTGCCATTCTTGGCTTTGTAGCTTTGGGGAATTGGTAAGTGGTCATTTCCTTGTCCTTTGCTCTGAGCAGACATTGTCCAGAGTCTTGGGGTCAGGTGTGGGGACCATGGTTTAAGAAGGACAAGGGTCAGCTAGAGAGCAGCTGCCAAGGGATGAGCTTGGGAAAACTTCCCAACAGTGAGAACAATCTCCAGTTGGGGAGAGCTGCCTAGAGAGGTGGTGAGCACCCTGTCCCTGGAAGGCTTACCACAGAGGCCAGAGGAGTCCTTGGTGGGTCTGGTCAAGTGGGGCTGAATTAGACAAGAAGCCATTGCAGCCCCCTTGCACTTCTCACGTTCTGAGATATTGCAAAGGTCTGGGTTTGAAGCACTAGGTGTGGAGTCAGTCTCTGGCTTTGAATCCTGCATCTGCCACCTTGTAGCTGTGAGAATGAATAAATCGCTTTACCCCTGAGCGCTTCGGTCTCCTCCTCTATGAAGGGGTGAGTCATATTTTCATGTGTCATAAAGTTGCTCCAAACAATACATTTTGTAAGCCAAAACCCACTCAGAATGGGAGTGACTCCCCCTCCTCTTTTTTCTCTGCTTCCCCATCTCATGGACAAGTCAAGAGGCATTTGGGCCATGTGGATATTGTTCTGAGCTATGGACTCTTCACCTTTTGGGGGTCCCCAGTCTGGGGAGGCCTCCTGAGCCAGCTCTTCTCAGAATCATGTTTTTAAATGCCTAAAATCAAACAGGTGGGATTACGGAGGAAAGCTGTGATGCTAAAAACAGAGAGCCCAAAATAGTTACCTCGAAAAGTTACCCCGCAAACCTTGGGGCAAGAACCCTCATCTAAAGGGAGAACCCAGTAGAAGAGAAGATGGGAGTGAATGGGCAGTCAGCAGTTTTAGGTGGCTAAAGAGATGGAGAAGGACAACTAGGGGAGAGGAAGACAGGAGCAAGAGGGAGAGTGTGCTGGAAAAGATGGTCTGAGGCCCTCCGTGCCCCCCGGCTGTCACCTCCCACCTGCTTGGATCCTGTCCCCGATGAAGAAGAGACTTGAGCCTGCAGTCCCCAAATGGCTCGGTTTCCCCACTGATCAATCCGTCACTGTGCTGCTATCCAAATGGTTACGTATGCTGTCGGAGTATGCATTAAACAGGTGCTAGAGATGTTCAGTGATTGGTCCTGGAGGGGATGGCGAGCTGCTGACGTTTGTGACTGGGACAGGAGCGGGAGCTCAGGCCTGCTCTAGAAAAATCTCTTGGGCAGCTGGGCGAGAGATGGAGGGGGGAGGAGAAGGGCTAGAGATGGGGCGCCATTGGGCAGGGAGGAGGCAGGGAAGACCCACACCTGGGGGCGGCACTGTGCCTGGAGGATGAAGGGTACACGTGTTGGGTGGGCAGAGCCAGCAAGATTTCATGACTGGCTAGACAGAGCTTCCCCGGAGATGAGGCGCTCTCGGAATGACAGAGGGGAGGGAAGGGAGGATTGGAGCCCAGAGCCTGTGAGAATCTGCTGACTGCCAGGATGGGGGTGAACTTCCTAGGAAGATGGGCATCTGCTGTGTGGTCTGGATCCTGGGTGACCCACTTTCCCCAAAATGGAGGGGCCCTCAAGTGGAGCCCAGTCTTTTTTTCCCTCTTCTTAATGAATAGATCCCTTATTATGGAATTTCCCCGTGACTGCTGAATTGTTTGTTAATTGTTCAGCTTAACTGATCATTTAGTCTTTTTTAAACAATATTTTGTTTTTCCCCATTACATGTAAAAACAGTTTTGAATATTTATTTTTTTTAAGTTTTGAGTTCCAAATTCTCTCCTTTTCTTATGACTGTCCTCTCCCTCCACCTGCCCTTCCACTCCTGAAATGATCAGCAATCCGATGTAGGTTTAAATGGGGGGGGCATTCACAGACCGAGGGACCCCAGATCTCTGGGGACGTGGGGCATTCGCACGAGGGTAGACATGGAGAAGGAGAGCCCTCAGAGCTGACCCCGGCTCCCTCCTCCCTGGTCCTTATAAGCGGTTCTGGCACAGGAGTAAGGAGGCTCTGCCCCGGGAGCCGGGGGCCTGCGATTGTAGGTGGGCAGGAGATCCTGGCAGCCCCTGGCACTGTCCTGGTACAAAGGTGGGCGCTCTCTCCGTCAGGTCTACCATTCTTCTTTGTTTCCTTTAGACAGACATGGGAAAGCCCCCGTGTGGGAGCGCGCCAGGCCCTCGGAAGGACGACGCAGGCCCCAGCGTGGAGGGCTGCAGCGTCGTGGTGGAGCTGCTCAGGGACGTGCCCTTCACCTTGGCGCCACACGTGCTGGCAGTGCAGGGCACCCTGGGCGACCTTCCGCAGCAGCTGCTGAGCTCCCGGGTCAGCGACGACCTGTCGCGCTTCTGGTACGACTTCACCCTGGAGAACTCGGTGCTTTGTGACCCCTAGCGAGCAGCGCCTCCGCCTATAAAGCCTCCCCTCGCTCCGTGCTCTCGTGTCATTCTTTCTGTCCGCAGCCCGGCGCTGCTCCACTTCCAGGTACTCACTCCAGAAGCAGCCTCTGCCCTGTGGGAGGACGGACGGACGGACGGGTGTCTGCACGTCCTTCTCCATGTCCTTCTCCACGTCCTTCTCCATGTCCTCGGGCCAACAGGTGGCCGGGCTCCATCTGACCTGCTGAGCCTGTCCGCCAGGTTCTCGCTCGATCTCCCTCGGTGTTTGTCCATCCATCGCTCTTTCCTTCCCCTTCCTCCCTTTGCTTTTTCATGGACATTTCCTCGGCTGCTTCCTCATGGGAGAGAGCGCTGGACTTAGAGCCGGAAAGAGCCGAGTTCAAATGTGGCCCTAGATCCTTGTTTAGCTACATGACCCTGGACGAGTCACTGAACCGCTGCCTGCCTCAATTTCCCCTGTGAAATGGGATGAACAGAGCGCGTGCCTCCCCGTTGTCGCTTCGCAGACCTTGGGGTGCCGCACGCACATGCCTCCGATGTCCCCGGAGCGACACTGTTTTTGCACAGATCAGCCGCTGCTCGTCGGCCTCTCTGGAGTGACGGATCACCCGTGGCCACGGTGTCGTCACTCCGGGAGGCCCAGCTCCTTCCTTCTCAGGCGTGGGGCAGAGGTCCGTCTCCTCCAGCCAACGGCTCCTTGGGGACATCGCCTGGGGAGCACGTGAGGGCTCCCGGGGGCCCCCCAGAACTTGGCCCGGAGCCGCCATCGTCCTGTCCACCGTAGGGACCCGGAGAGGGCAGCTGTGCTCGCGGGCTTCGTGTCGGCTGGACAAGTCACCAGAGTGGTCAGTGGAGCGCCTATCGCGGCCAAGTGGGCCTTCTTGGGAAAGGGCCGCTTGGGCTGTGTGACCAAGCAGAGAGCTGCATCCTCTAATCAAACTGAGCCCAGAAAATGTGACGCCGTTTGGGTCATCGGTTCTTAGAACCGAGGCTTTTCTCAGACGCACCCTCAGATCTAGTTTTACACTTCAGCCTTTTTCCTGAACACTGTTTTGTCAGATCTTGTCTAAAATACTCATCATTTCCTCCGTCTCTGTTACGGTGTCAAGTGCTATGATTTGCAGAAAACATTTCTGATTCTATTAAAATGAGAATTAAAATACGAAACATTTGTGTCCATTTCACATTAAGACAATGGTTTCCGTTGTATTATTCAACATCCCTGTACAATGGAGGAGTTCGTTAGGGGCCGACAAATTGAATATATTGTTGGTGAGACACAGAGAGTTTTAAGTGAAAGTCAGTTTGAAAAGAAGAGTAGTTTTATATTGCAAGAAAAGCTGCCACTGCCAGGACAGCCTCCTGGTTGGACCCCTGGTGGAAGGGGCCGCTCTGGGGGCCTTCAGCAAAGGTCAGGAGCCTTGCTGTGTTGGGTGGGGGTTCTAGGTGGAGTCAGGGTTTCCCTGAAGACGGCACCCGCGGTGTGTTTAAAGCCTAGATTAAGGGGGGCTTTTGGAAAAGGGAAATTCCAGTTCAACAGACTTTCTAGCTGACTTCAGTGAAGCCATTGTGGCTTCAGTCTTTTGATCGTCCCAAAGGAGAGCATTTTGGGCATCAGAGGAGAAGGTAGTGATTACAGCCAAGCCTTTCATTTTGAAATTGAAAAAATGAAGGGACCCCCCCCCCCCCCGGCCAAGGTTAGGTGACATGGCTGAGATCACACGGCTGCAGGACTCCACGGCATGCCCTCTGCTTCCCATTTACCTTCCTTGCTTAATACACCTCCACAGATGTGATTTCCCCCCTGAATGATCGAGGAACTCAAAAGTTCTTTAATATCAGCGTGAATTGGGAAGTTCCACAGATAGAGGCTATGGAGACCTTCCCCTTGGTTATCTCATAGAAGATTCACTGATGTTTACATGCCATTTGTTCTCCTTTCTAAAAGGAGAAGCAGAGGAATGAATGAGAGGCTGGATGACTCAATGGACAGTGTGCTAGCTGGGAGTCAGGAAGACTTGAGTTCAAACTCTAGCTCTGCCACTCATTGGTTATATGGCCATGGAAAGTCATTTAATGTCTCCGAGTCTCAATTTTCTCGTCTGTCAAATGGGAGTTATAGCTAGTTCCTTCTGATGTGAGCCTCAAGTGAGATAACATGTACAAATTCTTCCTACTCCATAAAAGTGAATGAACAGAAAGACATTTTGCTCAGTTTTGAATGGATGATCGAAGCTTACTTGCTTTTGTTTTTTAATCTTATTGCAAAAATTCCAAGAATAGCTCAAGAACCATCGGAAACTCCAAGATGCGTAAGTGGTCTTCTGTCTTCAAGTAATATGAGACAAGTTTTTGACTCCTTGCCCTGCAGTTGTTTCCAGGTAACTCTTTTCCCAAGAACTGGACCCTACTTGGAACAAAATTCTGTGTTAACTGGGCCTGTCCCTCAAACTCTGAGCACCTTGGTGTCCTCCTCTGCCACCTAAAGGGTTGGTTGAGCTGCCCTCCGACACCCTTCCAGCTTGTGATGTTGGCCCCGTGTGCCTTCCAGCTTTGCTCTTGCCTTCACGTCCACCCTCTAGAGTCCAGTCTTCTTGGCCCATTTGCCTTTGCTCCCACCGAGGGATCCATCTCCCACCTGTGCAGCTGTGCCCAACTGGCCCCCATCTGTTTGTGCCTCCCCGGCCCCCATCTGTTTGTGCCTCCCCTTGCAGCTCAAACATCACCTCCTTTGAGACAGGAGCCTTTCCTTCAGTCCTTCACTGCTCGTGCCTCTGACTACATGGCAGAGGTCTGGGCTGTGGCTGAGAGTTTTGTGACCGCTCCAGCCACGTGACAGGAAGCAGCCTCAGTGTCCAGAGCAGACTAATGTACTCGAGTTCCTAGAGGAAGAACAAGTCCAATCTTCATCCTAGAACTTAAGAAAGAAGGCATTTCAGCCTTAAACACGGGCCTCCCTAACTACCAAAATACAAAGTCATTTATTTTTGTCCAGAGAGGCTTTCGAGATTTCTCCTGGTTAACAGTGACTCACAGTGTGCTCTGGAACAAGGGGGATCTCATTGGCTTAGGGAGAAAAAAAATCAAGCCAAGCAAAAGAACTTTTTTGTTTTGCCCTTGAGAGAAATGTGAATCTAGTTCTTTGTCAGGACTCTGCCCAGACCCAATTTCCACAAAAGGAAACATTCCCCCCAGTCAAAGGTAAGTCAAAGGATAATTGCATCCAGATCAGCCCCTTAGACAGCTCACCCTGAGCCAGCCCCCATAGGCATCTTCTTAGCTATGAGAGAACCCAGAAATCGAGCCTATCAGTAGCCTTTGGCTGAGGTTCATGCATGAGGTGGCATCAGACCCATGGCTGCTGCCAGAGCTGGGCGATCAAGTTTTAAGCTGCCCAGTGGCACATGGCCACAGGTTGTTGAGTAAGGCCCATGGAATGAGGGTCATGTTGAAAGGGGATGTGCCAGCAGTGCTTGGCAGAGAGGCCAGGAAGATGGGGCAATCTGGCAAAGTGGTCTGGAGGCTTCTGCCCAAGAAGGACTTCCCACTCCCTGGAGTTCTTGCTGCCATTCACTGGAACACATTCATGAAAAGAAGCATTGGTAAGCCCTCAGAGAGGGGAGCCCCCAGGAAAATGGGCAGAGGGGTTGCTTGTGCCTCCTCTCAAGCCAAAGGATGTCTTAGCCAGATTCTACCTACCACAGACAATCTCAGACACACATTTTACATGAAACCATTTAGATCGGTCCCACCAACTCTTCTACCCCAGGGCCCACACCCTATCATAAGTCTTCCTCTGGAAGGGAACATTTGGAGCTGCTGCCTCAGACCAGTGTGTTTATGTTCTCTGAACCCAGAGATAAAAGCCTCTGTTGTTAGAAATGATGGTGGCTAGAGAAGGGAGAAAACATCTGGCTCTTGTTTTTCCTTTTTTAATGGCGGAATTACAAAAGAAAAATAGTTGAGCTTTTCATCCTCTCTGACCCAGAAGTCCTCCTCCTGGCCATCCATGAGAAGGAAGCCAAAGACAGAAACCAAGGGCCAGTAGAAACCAAACTTTCATGTCAGCACTTTCTCAGCAGCACAAAACTGGAAGCAAAGCAGGGGCCTCTGGATGGGGTCTGGCTGGACAAACTAGGGTTGGTCCAGGAAAGCAAAGAAGCCCTTTTGTTCAATGAGGGGCGATGGTGTGACCATGAGAGATTCCAAGAAGCAGAGGAAGGTTTGCCTGAAGTGTGCCGAACCCCAAGACCAAACAATGGAAAGAAAAGGTCATTAAGAAGAAGCCAAGTATCAGTGAGTGAAGGGCCATCTCTTGGTTCTTCCCTAGGCCATCACCTCTGCATTGCCTACGCTCTCCCCTCTTTCTGGTCTGGACCCCTTGGTGAGCCCGTTGAAGTCTACCCCATCCAATGCCTTCACTTCTCAAGTGTCCTTGGCCTGTTGCCAGTTTTGCCTCAAGAAGTCCTAGCCTTAATGATTCTCACCATTTGTCTCTTTCACTCTTACTCATGCTGATGAAGAACAGAGTTGGGGAAAGGCATAAGTCTCTGTTGATGCAGTGCAAATTTATGTTCAATAATCCCCAACAGAGTCCTCAGTAATGCAAGGCAAGCATTCTTTTCTGTAATCATTGTCTACCCACTCTCCATAGTGGCTGTTCCAGAACTCTTCATCTCTTCTTCAGCCTTCCCCCCATCCTATGAACCAAAAATCTTATTTCATACTTCATCACAAAAAAATTGAGCCATTTGACAAGAATTTCCTCTTTCCCCCTCATCTCATGTCACCCAACTCTTTCTCCATTGTCTCCTCCTTCAATCCCATTTCAATTGAAGAGGGAGTTCTTCCCTAAGGCAAACCTCTCTACTTGGCATCTCCCATGAGTTCTCTATTATAATATCCACTCTGTTTTATACATACTCTCTCTCCATCTACTCGTGACCTTTACTGCTGCCCACAAACATGCCCAAATCTTCCCCATCCATATAAAAACAACTCTCATTTGATCATGGATAAAGTCCTTGAGGAAGCCACCCAGGCTAAGTACCTTCACTTCCTCTAGGTCCTAGCCTCATCATCCAACTGATGCTTTCCTCTCCAGATGGTCTATCATTTGCTCAATTCAGTAGCCTCTTCTCAGTCCTGATCCTTCTTGACCTTTCTACCCCCTTAACTACCTCTTTCTGGACACTCCCCTCGGTTTTTGGGACACTGATCTCTTCTGCTTCTCCTCTCATCTTTCCAACTATTCCTTCTCTGTTCTTTTGCTGATTCATCATGATAGATTTGGAATTAGGGTTAAAGAATGGAATGGATTCCCCAACTAGGAGATTGTCCAGAGGCTCCACCTCTTTTCACTCCATCCCATCTCACCTGTACTTTCATCAGCTCCCATAGGTTCCATTATCATCCCTGTGTAGATGATTCCCAGGGCTATAATTCAGGCTGAGTCTGCTACAGTCATACATCTCTTTGACATATCAAATTGGATGAGCATCTTAAACTCAACATATCCCTGTTGCAGGCCCTCATCCTTTCTCACCAATGCTCTTTCAAGGGCCTTCCAAGGGGTCTCCTGGACCCGAGACTGAGCCCTTCACCTGTTTCCCCCCTAGAACTCTGGGTATGAAAGCACTTTTCTTAATGTCACTCTCCTTGAGAAGCTCCACATCAGTCCCCTACACTTATGAACCCCATGCCAGGGGTGTGTGTGTACTGCACTGTGGAAAACAAACCAGGAAATTCAAGGACACTCAAGACAAGGCCCTAGGCCTTCTGCAGCTTAGAATTCCTCTGGTCTCCTTGGCCATTTCTTTCCTCATGTTTCAGACCAACTTATACAGTCATAGACATCCATCTGGCATGTCCAGTTCAATGAAACATTTGTTGTCCCTCCAACCTCTTAGCTGTTGAAACCTTTCAAAGGCCAATTCTATGTGTGAGGTATTTTGTCTCTACCTATGGTCATTTGAGTTTTGCTTTGGTTCCTTTCTTCTGCCTTTCATTAAGTCATCTCTGGTCAATGCCAATTAAATCACAAAGCCTTCTTTGAAATTGTGTCTCTGTGTAGGAGCCCTAAAATAGAATTCCCAAGGATGGCATTTTCTGTTGGGGTCCTCTCACCTTCCTGAAGGGGAGGACAATATTAGCAATTTGGTTGGTGGTCCAGAAAGCAGGAGAATCTCCGCTAGAAATGAGATGACTTTGGTTCCAGGATGCAGAAATGCAATCCTACATATTGAGAAAGACCTCTGGCTGTGTGGACAATACTTAAGGCAGCGAGTGCTCTTAAATCCCTTCAATTCAGCTTTTGTCAAAGGTCTACAGGAGTGTGCAGAATGCTTGGAAAGATCAGCTCCATCACGATCCCTATCTTCATAGAGATGTGGCCCAAGAGGTAATTGGATCCAGTCACAAATGACTAGACTTCACCCTGAAACCTGATCAATGCATAAAGGAGGTGTGGGCAGAAGGATGCCTGAGCCTCCCCAAATTGTTTTAGGGGCAAGATGTTTTGTGGTATACACACACACACACACACACACACACACACATATATTCATAGCCACACTCCATGGTGGCAAAGGAGAGGGGATGTCCCTCGATTGGGGAATGGCTAACACATCATAGTGTCTGATGGTGGTGGAATGCTATTGTGCTGAAATGAATGATGAACTGGTGGAATTCCATGTGAACTGGAAGAACCTCCATGAACTGACGCTGAGCAAAAAGAGGAGAACCAGGAGAACATTGTACACAGAGACTGATACATTGTAGCACAATTGAATGTAGCTGACTTTGCTACTAGTAACAATGCAGTAATCCAAGACAATCCAGAGAAATTTGTGAGAAAGAACACTATCCACATCCAAAGAAAGAACTGTGGGAGCAGAAACGCAGAAGGAAAACATAGGATCAATCAGTGGTTCAACAGGGATAGGACTGGGGATGTTGACTTTAAAAGATCACTCTATTGCAAATATGAATAACATGGAAATAGGTTTTGAACAATGATACATGTAAAACCCAGTGGAATTTCTTATCGGCTCTGGGAGGGGGAAGGGAAGAAGGGAGGGAAAGAACATGAATCATGCAACCAGGGAAAAATATTATAAATTAATTAATTAGTTTAAAAAATAAATAAACAGCAATAAAGAAGATTATTAAATCTTTTTGGGTTAGTGTAGACCAAAACTTTGGCATCTAGGTGGCACAGTAGAGTGCTGGACTTCAAGGCAAGAATATTCCTTTTCTGAGTTCAAATCTGGCCTCAGAGACTTATTAGCTCTATGACCCTGGGCAAGTCACATAAACCTAGTTGGCCTCAGTTTCCTCATCAAACAAGCCAGAGAAGGAAGTGGAAAACCACTCAGATGCCACTGAAAAACAACTGAACCCCAAGACCCAAACTTCTTTCCTATTGCTTAGTGACACTGAATGTTATTGGTTTATACTGGGATTTGTAAATGAATTCAAGAATCATTTGTTATATACCTACTGGGCACTAGGCACTATGCTAGGCACTAGGAACATGAAGGCTAGATCAAGAGTCCCTGCCTTCCAGTGGCTTATCATCCATTAGAGGAAATAACTGGGAAGGTAATTATTGCTCAGGGTTGTTATTATTGTTCAGTCATTTCAGTCATATCCAATGCTTTATGTCCCTATTTGGGGTTTTCTTGGCAAAGATCCTAGAGTGGTCAGCCATTTCCTTCTCCAGCTAATTTGACAGATGAGGAAACTGAGGCCAACAGGGTGAAGAGACTTGTTCAGGGTCACACAGCCAGTAAGTGTCTAAGGTCAGATTTGAGCTGTAGAAAAATATAAGTAATGGAGACACCAGGGATATTAAAAATCAACTATGGGGTTTGTGGGAACACTCTCTGGGATGTAAGAGAGACTAAAACTGAACACTGAAGTCTTGTACAGCTACACCACTCCCAACTGAAAAAATAACAGCCAACTGTCACTCTGGCCAGAGGCCTTGAATTAACTGACAAGGTAACAAGGTGAAATTGGGTTTTAATTAGAAACAACTAAAAGGAGGGATAGGAATGACTACTCTAAAATCTTAACACCTAATAACAAAACCCAAAGGGACAGGGAAGGACTTATTCAACTACACTAATCTAAATTATCTAACTAATAGGGCCCAAGGAGCTATACTGGAGTCTCTGGGTTTCTGCCTCAAACCTGGAACCTGCCAGGCTTGAGTACAGCTGGGGCTTTTGTGGCTTTGGGATTTCTCACTGCAATCCACTGATGATGTCTGGATGCCAGGAGCTACAGTTGTCTCAGGAACCAAGCAGTAAGGGGTTTGCTTGGAGCACTGTCCGCCAGAACTCAAACTACACCTCTTCTATTGGCTCTGTAGATCTTGTCCTTTACTTGATGCCACACCACACAGGATCCAAGGGAAAACAGGAAATAGGGTGTCCTTTGCTCTGAGGTCTCCCAGGCTGGCAACAGTTTTTGCCTACCACTCATGGAGTCCACACACAGAACACAGATAGACTTCCTCCTCCTTCATTCCAACCTGGAATTCCCAGCTCCAGCTCCTTCCTGCTAGGTACTTCCTAATCAATATATAATCAATACCTAATAACTAGCTAATCTAATCTTACTCATAACAGAGCTCACGAAGAAGAATCTTCCTGACTCCAAACCTGGCCCTCTATCCATTGTATCACCTAACTATCCACATGCTTGGACCATGCCAACATAAGGAAACAGGATGCTACTTAAATTAACTTTTGTGTTTCTGTTATATCAATTAAGCTAGCAAGGGAATACTTTGTATTTTAAATACGATATTTTTTCATTCAGCAAAAATCTGCCACCTTTCCTTCCCCTCTAATTCTCCCTCACTCCTGCATTGAGAACAAAAGTAGAACAAAACCCATTACAGATGTGGAGTCAAAAAAAACAAGTGATTTGCAAGATAGCTAGGAAGTGTCTGAGGCTAGGATTGAACCCAGACCCTTCCAACATCAGGTCTGGCACTTTATTCACATCGCTGCCTTAACTTTGAATATTTCTTGATCTGTCATGAATTATTGATTTCTATAGGCTATTATATTATTATATATAATTTATATCACTAATATATTAATGTAATAATATATTGTATATAAATAACATATCATATACAACATATTCTATATCATTAATATATTAAGTATTATAGTCTATTGGTCTACTCTAATTTTCAGAGAGTTTGTTATTTTGGGTAAAATTTTGTATCACTTGTGCCAGGCTTTTGATTCCTTTTCCAATTCTTTCTTCTATAACTGATTTCCTTTCCAGTTTCTTCCCTCCAGCTCCCCGTTTCACTGATTTAAAGAAAGGAAACACATTCTAAGCTTTTTTTAAACTTCTACTTCATCTCTCCCAGAAATTCTAGCTGAATTTGTAGCCAAACTGCTTTTTTTCTTTGTGCCTTTCCTGGGAGATGTTTTGGGGTTCCTCGAGCAGCTTCCCAGGTGAGATGAGCGTGTCTGTGTCCCTCTGATCCTGCCATCTACCAGTCCTTTGGCATGTTCTTGTTTGATCTGTTGGGTGGGCAAGCCTGTGTGTGTTGGGATCCTCAGCGGATGCTAGTGGGAAGAGAGCTCACTGGTTCTGGAGTCTTGGGATCTGGGTTCAAATCTACTGCTGTCACACCTGGTCCCACCCCCCTCTGGGCTTTAGTTTCTACCTCTGTAAAATGAAGAGGTTGGGCTCGGTGGCCCCTGATGGCCTTTCCAGGGCTCACTCAGGGTTCCTGGTCCCAGAACGAACTCAGCATTCCATGACCCTCCTTCATTCTTCGCCAAGGAAAGAGATCTTTTCCTCCTCTTCAGAGCAAGTCTGGATCATCCTTATGTGGCAGTTCTTCAGACTGAAGCGAGGCGCCATTCACCTCCTGTCCTGGGCCTCGGCTGGACCCAATGCTTGGCTTTGCTCTCCAGGTCACTGACCAGTCCGGTACTAATCCCAACAACGATGCTGCTTGGGGAGCCTGTTCTGCACCCGGTTCCACGTGGGGGCCACTCCCAGGAAGGTTGGAGGAGGTCAGTTCGGCCAACCCCTCGCATCAGCCTGCTGGCTCCTATGGGAAACCCTTCCCGCTCCCCCCTCGCTCCAGGGCTTCCCTCTGTTAATCCTCTCCCCTTGATCCATTCTGTGGCACTGATGGCCTTTGGGTGTTCTCAGAGCTTGGCTGGGGCCGGCAGCCTTGTCCAAAGGGAGCTTCTGCCTGTGCTCATAGGAGGGTCAGAGGAGGCCCTCGCCCAAGGGGCATCGCTTCGGCTAGGGATGCTTCCTCTCTTTGGCTGCTGCGCCTGGCAGGGCAAGGGGAGGCCCCTTCCCTCTTTTCTGTGTGTCAGCCAGAGCTCAGCGCTGCAGGGAGGAGGAGGCAAGAAGGGAGGCCTCCAGGCAGGGAAGGGAGATCCTTAAGGACCCAAGGCATGCCCAGGGGCAGCAGTTCCTTAACAAGGCCCTTCTTTGCTGGGAAACCAGCTCTTTATGTGGCATTTTGGCCTTGCAACCTGTCCATGGGCTGCTTTACAGTTGGGGAACAGCTGGTAGGACAGAATCACAGGCGATCTTGCCCAGAGTTCCTGGCTGAGGGAGAATTTGGCCATTTGTGTAAAGTCCGGCCCTCCTCCGTGGCCTCGAATGCCATCAGAGAATGCTGGGGAATGGCAACATTTCTCAGGAGTTGGCCTGAAGCTCTTCCTCATCCCCGACTCCTTGCTATGGTCTCTGGAGCTCCCTAAATGGAACTTTGGTGTCTTTTCTATGGCGTATCTGCTAGAAATTTTCTGCATTTTCTCCCCTAGAATTCCTCATTTCCGTGTGTGTGTGTGTGTGTGTGTGTGTGTGTGTGTGTGTGTGTGTGTGTGTGTGTGTGATGGGGCATCAGCTGCCATTCTTCCTTGACCTGCACATCCGCCACAGGCCCCTCCTGAGCTCCAAGGCCATGCTAATGTGGTGCTTCGTCCTCCATTGCCCCATGTCACCTTTTTCCCAGAGTCATTGATGTCTAGTGGCAAGACCCAAGTCAGGAAGGGGGGTGATGGCCCAGGGGGCCAGAAACGACCTCGGGTCCTTCTGTGGCCCCCAGGTTTTAGATGGGGGGGACAGGCTGCTCAGGAAGGGCCTTCTCAGGGTCACGTTTCTCATCCTGGGCTTCAGGCAGCAGCCACACGGCTCTGCCAAACATGTGGGGAGAGGGGGTGCCTGAGGGGACTTGGCCCCCTCCAGGACTCAGGGAGGTGTGTGAGGGCTTCCCCAGCACAATGGGCAGATGACAGCCACGAAGGTACTTGTCAAATAAAGTGAGCGAAGCAACAAAAATACTTTCTGGGAAGATTCCAGGGGTCCCCCACCCAAGACCTGACACTGTCCCAGGCAAAAGGAAGCAGCCAGGGCTGGGGAAAGTGGAGATTTTGGAAGTGAATCTCCGAGTGGGATGAACTTTATGTTAGTCTGACTTGTCATCGCTCAGCTGTAACTAGGGTGAGGCGGCCGGGCCTCTTCTCAGGGTGCCTGCACCTCCGCTTTGTCTCTGAGGGACTTACTTCTACCAGCAGCCCTCTTTGTGGCACCCTCCAGGGCCGTCAATCAATGAAGGACAGAGCCGTCAGAGTGTGACTACACCAGCCATCAGAGTGCCTTTTGCGCCCCTGCCACTGGCCCCCATTCAGCCTGCCACTGCTCCTCTCCTTCTCTAGCTGCCCCTCTCTATGGGGTGGGGCAGTAACACACTGACCCTCCACACAAGAGGCTCCGGCCCCCTCGCACATACTGGTCCTGCCACCTCTGACCCATACCCTTGGCCTAGGATGAACCCATATCTGCCCATCATGGGGAGGCTCAGGGGCTGAGTAGGTTGGGCCTGGCCCCCTGGGGAAGGGGCGTCTCTTCCTCATTCGGCATGGCCATGCTCCACACATGGACAGGGAAGGCTGATATTAGGAGACCCTGAACCCTGCCCAGGACCACAGGGATGCAGTCATGGTACTCACTGATGCCAATGATGTGGGAGACACCTCAGAAACCTGGCAGCAGGGGCAATGGAAAGAGAGGGTGTTGGACCTGGCACCAGGCCTAGGCTTGGGACTCTGCCAGAAGTCCAGCAGAAAACCTCCCCGATGGGAAGAAAACTTCCAGGGATCCAGAGCATGGGGCCACGGGAAGCCTTTTGCTGTCAGTTCTCTTTCCACTCCGTCCTGCAGAGAGCCTCCCTCTTTGTGCTTGTTCCCCAGCTGGCTCCCCACCTGGAGAGCAGGGGCCGTTTCTGCCCTTCCCCACACACCCCCACACTCAGCACTGGTGCCCAGGACCCCGGAGATGCTCATTGACTGACTGGGAGCCAATGAGGCAAAGGGTAAGAATCCATCCTAACCAAAATCTGGCCACCAGGACCACCAAGACGTTGGCATTTACTCAGCAGTCTGATCGTGCCTCTGTATTTAAGAAGAAGCAAAGAGGTCACAGAAGTAGTTTTATTTCCCTAAAACATTCACTGTGCCATGGCCACTTCTTATCCTACTAGGGAGGCAGTTTGTCCTTCTGCCTTTCCTCCTCATCCCTGACTTTCCAAAAGTGCTCAGCCCCAACTCTGTGACCTTGACCAAGTCACCCACATCTCTAGACCTGAACTTCAGAGGTCTGAGGTGACCTGGCTGGTGTCCAGGGCTGTCCTCCAGACCAATCCACTGAGAGAACTGCAGCTCCAAGGGCTAACTTTCATAATGAAGCCCATTTACCTACTCATTCTAGATTTTCCACCCTTCCTTCCTTCAGATAGCCAGTGACAATTTTGTCTGATTCTGGAAAGAAACTCTTTGATGGGTTGACTGGTATGGCACTAATGTTCATTAATTTGGTGGCATCATCATTTGCAGTCTTGGCCCAGCCCAGCCAACAACAATGACAAGTTCTCCAGTGACACAGTTCTTTTTTCAGATTTGTCATTGGATTTCTAAAAACATCAGATATGTCCTGATCAGTGGAAAAAAATTATTTTATGATTTCTGTGGCTGTTCTGAATGGAATTTCTGCTGTTCCTGTTTCATTTTGTCAACTCAATGCAGAAAGACTGATGATTTTATGGACCGATTTTGTTCTGGCACTTCTAGAAGCTATTTTTGGCATTAACTAGCCTGATTCATTTCATCATATATTTGGAGGCATTTCTAAGGAAACTCTCAGGCTTTCTGCAAAAGAAGAATTCTTTGTATTCTTTTTCCTATGTTATAGAATGCTCTTTCTTTTCTTATTAATATCAATAGTATTTCTAGAGCTATGTTCAAAAGAGTGCAGAAGGTAGCCCCTTGTTTTACTCCTGTACTTACCAGGAAAACTTCCAACATCATTCCATTACAAGCGCCATAAGGGCTTGTTTTATTGATGTATTTATTTTAACCATTCATTTTTTTAAAATGTTGAGCTCCAAATTCTCTCCTCACTCTAGTCCCTTGCCCACTGAGAAGGCAAAGAACACAATATCAGCTGTACATGTGAAGTTGTGCATATTTCCATGATAGCCTTGTGGAAACTACAACAACAGCACCAAAAACAATTTTTTAAAAAACACAAAAAATAAAATGAAAAAAGTAGGTTTCCTTCTGCCTTCAGAGCCCATCAGCTCTCTCTGGAGGTAGAGAGTACTTTTCATCATGAGTCCTTCAGAACCATCTCAATCAGAGGAGCCAAGTCTTTCATAGTGGATCATTGCACAATCCTGCTGCCACTGTGGACAGTGTTCTGGTTCAGCTCACTTTACTTTGCAACAGTTCATGAAAATCTTCTTGGGTTTTTGAAACAATCCTGCCCATCCTTTCATGTAGCACAACAGTATTCCATCACCATCATATCCCACATGTTCAGCCATTCCCTGATTGATGGGCATCCCCTTAACTTCTAATTCTTTGTCACCACAAAAAAGTTTTTATACAAAGAAGTCCTTCACCCTTTTCTTTGATCTCTTTGGGATACAGACCTAGTGGTGGTATTGCTGCGGCAAAGGGTCTGCACAATTTAATAACCCTTTGGACAGAGTCCCAAATTGTTCTCTAGAATGGTTGGATCAGTTCACAACTCCCCCAAGAGTGCCTTAGTGTTCCAATTTTTCCATATCCCCTCTGGCATTTGTCATTTTTATTTTCTGTTGCATTAGCCATGCTGATGGTACCTCAGAGTGGTTTTAATTTGCATTTCTCTAGTAAATAGCGATTCAGGCCATTTTTATGACTATTAATAGCTTTGAATTCTTCTTCTGAAAACTGGCTATTCAGAATCTTTGACCATTTGTCAGCTAGAGGTGGCTCCTATTTATTATAAAATTGGCTCCATTCCCTGCATATTTGAAAAATAAGACCTTTAGCAGAAAAACTTGCTGCAAAATCCTCTCCCACCCTGTTTCCGGCTTTCCTTCTAATTTTGGCCATATTGGTTTTGTTTGTGCAAAACCTTTAAGTTCCAAGTTGAAGTAGACTGAATAAATGAAAAAGGTTAGAGAATAAAGTAGAATTGAAGTAGATTAATCCATTCCTGCATTATTTAGGAAACTGACCTAATCCCTCCAGGAGGCCAAGCAACCTAGGCAAGTGAAGGGCCAGAGTCATAAATTCCCCCTGCAGATATCAAAAGGACACCAGTACAAGCAAATGGGTCAGGATGGAATACAAGGGAAACACTCATAGTTAACTGGGGATGAGTGTTTAGGTACAAACAAATAGGTCAGGATAGAATTTAGGGCAAACATATAGCTAACTAAGGTTGAGTGTTTAAGTATGTGTTGTAATCACATCTGGGTATGGAATGCAAGCTCTAAGAATATATTAAATTACTCAAACAGCATTTAAACCAACTTCATAAACTGACTTTGATACATCAAAGAGTTCCCTTTGATTTTAGTCTATACAACTTCCAGCCTGGAGATTATGTTTACATCAGAAACTCTACCAAGAAGTCTGTGTTAGAACCTAAGTGGCATGGTCCATCTGAAATAATCTTGACAGCCCCTAGTGCAATCAAGGTTAAGGGGAGAGAGCCTTGGTTCCATGTCACTCATGTCAAGTCAGCAAAAGATATGTCCCAACAACAACAACAAGACCCAGTCATCGTGCAAAAATCAATTTACACCAACCAGCCAGCCAAATAAGACCATAGCAAGTACATGACCTAAACATAAGACCACAGAATCAGGACCAGTCAGAGCAAGAGTCAGAACAAGAGCCAGTGAGCAACTGAATGTTACACCAAAATGATTATCCCAAACCCAGTTACAACCTAGAAGAAACATCCATAAACCATCATGACAGTGAAGAAGAATCATCAGCAGAAGAAGACACAACATTTGATTTTCAATCAGTCCAAGACCTAGACAGTGACATTGATGAATAAATGAAAGCACAAAAGACATTATGATGAGCCCTTGTTACCTGTAATTATCTTTATTTAACCGCAAGGAAAAAAAGAAAGAAGAAAAGATTAATCACGATTCATGGACATTCACCTTTGTTCGTGATACAAGTCAACACAACAGAACATCAGTTCCTGTGCAAGTTGACAAGCGTGTGTTGGAACATCATACGACACAAGGGAGGCGTTGCTGACTTTGCGGATCATCGCAAGGTCAGCAACCCCGAGGACTACAAAGGACAACCGTGACCTGTTTACACAATTGGTTTATGGGACAACCACACTGCAGCGTTGGACCCATGCACTTGGAGAACACAACTTACACCCAACAGAATTCTCACTGCACCCAACACTTTAGAATTCCATCCACGCAGTAAATGTAATTGCCAGAAGAATTCCGGAGGAGTAAGTATGTGACACTTCATTACACAGGCAGGTCACACTGGACAACACATAAAACATTTTCTGATTTCACATCTACATGTGAAACACTAAACTTACGCTATAGAGAGAAGGGTTTGTCTGCCTTAGCTTAGAGTTTTCCTCTTACTTTGGTTCAGACACCTTCTACTCAAATCCATCTGACATTTCTTTAAAAAAAAAAAAAGAATGTAAATATGTAGATGTTTGCTTACTTACCCTTAGTGATAAATTCCTTAGCAATAAATTCTACTAACACACAGGGACAGTTTAGTTAGTCTGATAAGTTAGAATAGGGACAGAATATTCTCAACTTTCTTTGTAAACATTGTACATAACTTAAGTCTATGGTTTAACCAAAAAGCTTATAAATAGTATTAGGCTTACTTATTCTTACCAATGCTTTCTAACATAGGCATAAGTGTATTAACATATTGACACACTAACTCTTAGGATTGAATTAAGGTATAGAAACTAGCAAAAAATTTCTTAGTTAATACTTTTGTTGTTAGTTCATGAAATTAGAAAAGTATGTAGCTAGAATTTATTACTTTGTTTTAGTTAGCAAATGTTTTGCTTTGAGATTGTTGATGTTTGTAATTAATCTCACTTTTCCTTTCTGTTCAAAATTTTTGCAAAACTTTAATCCCCATTTCTTTCCTATACCTTTCCCATAACCCGTCTTAGCTTTAGCTTAGAATAGTCTTAGGATAGAAATAGGAGCTAAGAAACCCCTTTTCTTATTTTGCTTTCCTTAGTTAGGGATAAGACCATAGTTATAGTTTAGTTTAGTGTAAGAATAGAATTCCTTAAGACTTTAGGGATCTGGAAATGTTGCAAGGTGTGAATTTCCAAAAGACAAATGAGCAGATTGTAATGCAGGGTTGCTGCAAGAATCTCTTGCATTTGCAAAACCAACAGAAGCAACCCTGACAGTTGAGGAAAAGGAATGTTGACCCAGCCAGCCGGTGGTCTCACAGCCAAAAACTGTTAGAGCTGGGACTATAAATATTCCTGGAGTACCAACTGTGGGGCTTTTGGCTGATTTTCCCTTGACCTCTCCCTTGACATCCTGCTATCCCCTGCATCTCCCCATTGGGCCCTGGGAAGAGGGAATTTGGGGGAGGAGAATGTGGGAATTAGTTTCCTTAGGCAGGTAGGGACAACCTTAAACCAAGTCATCATCTCATTTGTTAATCTGCTGGACCTTTCTACATCGGGGTAGTGAAATCTATCCCTGGCTGAGGGGCTGGTTCCCTCAGCCTGATCTCTATCTTTTGCGACCCTCCCCCAGCACTAGCTTCACCCTTAGCAGCAGTCCCAGACCTTAACCCTTTCCCCTCATCTTACCCTTGCTTTAATAAACTCCTGGCCTTTACTCAAAGAGCTTCTGCTGATTTATTATACCATCAACTAGGGCCAAGGCTGAAGAGGAAAGATAACTTTCCTTTGTTTCCTGAGAGCTAAACCAGGCATTCATCTTGGACAGGAAGAGATTCAGGTTCAGTTCCTGAGGGCTTGGAGTTTCTCTCCAGAAGGGAGGGGCTTCTTGCTCCTCCCCTCAAGGGAGCCTAGTAACAGCAGGGAGGCTGATTAAAACTTTTCAGCCAGACCCACACAATCTCTGGCTGACCCAGATCATCCTGTATTGAAGAGATAGCCATCCTGCTTAGAAGACCCAGCTGATACCACCCCAGCCCTCAAATACAAGCCTCATATTAGCAAACCTTATTATTTCCCTCATAACAATGTGAAGAGTAAATATCCTAAGTGTCACCCACTTATCACTACCGATGTTCTTTGATGAGTTGTGTCTAGACAAATAAGAACCTGGATGTGAAAGGGGATAGCCTTGTATCTTGTAAACCTATATAAGCTGTATTGTACTGTTAGTCTACACAGTTTTCTACTAGGGGAGACTGTCCCAACTGGTAATAATACTAATTTTTCTCTTTTTCTCCTTCTTTAATCAATAAATAATGGTTCCAATTATTGAATTTCTGGGTATCTGGACTTGTGTTATGAAGTACCCCACATCAAAGTAATCAAGACAATCTATTTTACTTCCCGTGATCCTCTCTGCCTCTCATCTCAGTAAAAACTCTGGCCAGTCATTTTTCTGGGCTTCCCCAATTTGCTTGTGCCACCTTCTTTATGCAGAAGTCCTTTCTCCATTCTGACCTTCTCTGGGGCTCTGTGCCCACTTTCTGAGCCCCCCTTTTAAATATGCATGAAATAACTTGTGCTCTTGAGGATCTTTTCACACACAGAGTCTCATGGGCTGTGGAACAAGGCCTCCAGCTTTGCAGACAGACACTTCTGGGGTCTGAGCGGCCTCAGCTTCCTGCTGTGTTTTATGCTGCCTGGCTATTGTGGAGGCTTCCCAAGCCTCAGCCACCCTGGCTCTTCCCCGCCAGCATCCCATGCTTCTTGGGAGAGGGAGGCCAATTCGTGCCATTGAATATGATGGACACTCTTTCCCCGAATGGTCCACTTTCCACAGCCAGAGAAGCAGCTGGGACTGAAAACCCTGAGATGAAATGTCCAGGCACCGGTTTGGCCCTTCCTCTGGGAGCCAGCTGGTGAGAGACCATGACGAGGGTTTAGCCGGATGGGCACATCTCGGGAACGTCTAGGGCCGGGGCTCTGGACTGAGAGCCCACGGATGGAAAACACGCCCTTATTGTCCCTAATGTCTAATGGAAAAGGAGCTTTTCTTGGCTTTGGAACACAGAACACAGATGCTCCGAGGATTATTAGTTCCCAGGATGGCGCCACCCATGGGACTCACAGAGATTCTGCACTTCAGTCCCGAGATCTCCAGAGGCATCGTGGGGCGGCCCGACGTGACCCCAACCCAATTCCAGATCAGGGCATTTGAGAACAATGTTCTGGGAAAAGTCTGTAGGCTTTGCCGGGTGGCTGCCAAAGGGGTCCAGGACACAAAACGGCCACCGAGGCAGAGAAGACGAGGACAGCGAGGCATTGTTAGTGAGCGTGACCTGGAGGAAGACTCAGCAAAGCAATTCTGGAAGGAACAGCCGGTGGGCTGCTTCGGTCTCCGGGCATTGTCTCGCACTCATGACTTTCCCAGCAGAGGCTCATGACTGGAATCCTCCTTCAGATGGCCTGGAAGGCCCTCCTCTGGCCAAGCCCCAGACAGAGCCCCAACTGCGCTGGTCATGGACCTTGGCAGGGACCCTGGAACCTGCCCCCGGCTGCTGGCCACCCTCCCTGCTGCCCTCCTGGCTTTCCTCTTTGCTAACGCTGACTGCACGCAGTCTTCTGGCCCCGTTCTGTGTATCCTGCAGGGATGTGCTCATCCACACTCGGCGTCTTCTCGTAGAAAGCCGCCTCCTTAGTGGTAACCCGCCATAAATGCCCATGGAGCTTGACACCCCCAGCGCCAGCTCTGCCCTCTCTGCA
Source organism: Gracilinanus agilis (assembly GCF_016433145.1). Taxonomy (NCBI): domain Eukaryota; kingdom Metazoa; phylum Chordata; class Mammalia; order Didelphimorphia; family Didelphidae; genus Gracilinanus; species Gracilinanus agilis. Next base: position 1,612,026 of record NC_058134.1, read on the forward strand.
GCCCCATCCTCCTGCCTTCTTCTGGGTCAGTCGGACTCTTTGAGACCCCATCTGGGGCTTGGCAGAGATGCAAACAGGGTGAAATGACTTGCCCAGGGTCACCCAGCTAGTAAGTGTCCAAGACCAGATTTGAACCCAGGACCTCCCATCTCCAGGCCTGGCACTCCATCCACTGTGCCACCTTGTTGCCCCAATAGGGACTTTCTTTTGCCTCTTTTTGTATTCCCAGCCCTTAAAGGTACAGTGCCTGGCATATAGTAGGTGCTTAATCAATGCTGATTGATGGATTGATTGGAGAGGTGGCAGATCTCCCTGAGGTCATAAAGACTCTGGGGCTTCAGGGCCATCCAGTTCAGGCGCTGAGAGTTACAGAAACACTAGACTCTTGGAGCCTGTACTCGCCAGAGATGGGGGAAAGTAGCATCAGATACATCCAAAGTCAGCCTGAGTTCAGGGGAATAGCAGAGTAACAGCCCCAGGGGCTCCGAGAGAGGCTCTTAGTGCAGCCAGAGCTGGGGGGCAAGAAAGGCAGGAGGCAGCGGGCATGCGAAGGAGGGCACAGCACAGAAACCTATGGAAGCAAAGCCTGAGCCTGGATGCACAAGCTTTGGAAGCTAAACAGAGGTGCCTTGGGCATTTGTTCCTAGGGGCACTGGGGATCCCCAAGAGCTTCATGAGCAGAGGAGCAACACACAGGAATATCATTCTGGCAGCCTGCAGAGAGGGAGGAGCAAGGATGGAAGGAGACCACCAAGGAGGGGGACACTTCAGAGTCCAGGAGGAGGCAGAGAAAGGTCTGAGCTGGTCCAGACTGTGTGAGAAGAAAGAAAGGGGCAAATTTGGGGAGCAAATAGGACATGGACATGGTCCATGGCAGTGGCCAAGCCCTTGGGGAGGGGGGCCTGGCCCCGTTTCATGCTTATCTTGATGTCAATGATTAGAGGAGCACCACACTGCCTTTGCTCCCCCCAGTCCCTGGAAAAGCTCATGTTACAGTCAACCAGAACCCCAACAATAAACCCAGGGGAGCCAGGTCTTCTCTGCCTGTCCCAGGAGAGCCCAGCCTGTGAAGACGTGGTCCCCTCTAGACCATGGCTAGCCATTTTCCAGGCTTGTCCCTTCCCTTCTCAGGGATTGTTCTCAGAAAGATTTCAGGGAGATGGGAAAGAGGCCTAGAGGCCCTTCATTGCCACTTGGGGGATAAGAGCATCCCTTGGCTTTCCTTGTGCTTTGGGATCCTTATCTCACAAATCTTTCTCAGGGCTTTGAGTTGTGTTGGGTCTCCCCTTCCTCTCCTGTCAGCCACAGAGTCAGGCCTCTTTCCTTGCTTGCCACTGCTCCACGACTGCCAAGGGCTGGGGCCCCAGGCCTCTCCTGAGCTCACTTCAGCCTTGTGCAGGACCAAAGGCTTGACACGGCCCCCCTTCTGTGTGGGAGATAGTGATAGAAATCATTGATCATTGGAGCTGGGGCCTAGGATAGACCTGCTGACCTCACCACTGGGTTGTGGTCCTGGCTGGCAAATGAGTTGTTCCTCCTCCTCCTCTTTCTCCTCCTCTTCTTCCTCTTCCTCCTCCCCATAATCAAGGTTGGATGGGTGTCTGGACAGCAGCATTTCTTTTTCTCTGCTGCTGCTCTCAGGTACTTCATTCCCAACTACTTGGCCTCTGGGACCCCCATTCTAGAATGACCTTCCCTTTAGAGCTTTTCCTTTCATCTCTACAGCTGTGGAGCCCTGGTCCTCCCCTCCCACATCTCTGGCTTCCCTTTCTAGAATCCGCTGCCCCTTCCCTGAAGTTCCTCTGGCCTTCTCTCTTCCCCTTAGTCCATTCTTTGTCCTCAGGGTGACCCTTGTTCTGGTCTGGATTTCCTCCCTTTGACGCCATGGTCCTGTAATCAGTCAGTGCCCTTGTACCCTGGCCTATCCCCTTGACCCCTTTGTTCCTTCCCAAGCTCCTCTGTTCCTGTTCATGAGCTGCCAAATCCTGGTTGGAGACAGCCCCCCTCCCCCACCCCAATGGAGTCCATTCCACTTTTCTGCCCTCTGTTCTTGCCTGGGCCTGCCATGCTTTTCTTCTTATCTTACTGACTCCCTAACCCCTTTCCCACAGTGGCTCTTCCACATCCTCAATACTAGCCCCTCTGTATAATACCCTTAGCAGAAAAGTTCAACTTCCAGCTCACTGAGAAAATCCAGACTATCTGTCAGGCCTTCCCTCTTTCCCCATTTCTCTACCCCAAACCCTCCTCTGTTCTCTCAGTAAACAGTTATTAAGCATCTGCTGTGTGCCAGGCACTGTGCTAAGCTCTGGAGATAAAAAAAAGGCAAAAGGACCATTCCTGCTTTCAAGGATCCCTTAGTGTGACTGGGGGTGTTGGGGGGAGGGAGGGGGCAGGAACGACATGCAAACCACCGGAACAAAAGAGCTAGAGATGGCATAATCAGATGGAAATCAGAATGAGTAAAGGGGATTGAGAAAGGCTTCCTGTGGAAGCTGTGACTTTAGCTGGGATTTGAAGGATGTCAGGGAAGCCAGGAGATAAGGTGTGTCGCACATGGGCATGGGCAGCCAGGGAGGACCTCGGGGTACATGGGTGGGGGCAGGCATGAAGAATGTAAGAAAATGGAGGTGCCAAGTAGAGGGTTTTCTGTTTTGTCCTAGGGGGAAGGGAGGCACTGCAATTTCCTTGAGAGATGATGCAACTGGATGGGCAGCCCAACAGGTGTGAGGTGCTGAGGGCTCAAACAGGGTGGGGGCAGTGTTGAAAGAGTGCAAGAGGTGGTACAAAAGCAGAATCCATAGGCCTTGGCCAGAGACTGGGTAGGGATGGTGAATGAGATAAAGACTTGAAGTTGATACCTTGGTCTCAAACCTGGGTGACTGGGAAGATGGCAGTTCTCTCCATGAAAACAGGATTTAGGGAGTAGGGAGGGCTTGGGGGGAAATAGAAGGAGTTTAAGTTTGGAACATGATAAGTTTGAGATGTCCACAGGACATCCAGTGCAAGCTGCTCCATATTGGAGTTGTGAGACTGAAGGTCATGAGAGAAGTCACGGTTGGATAAGGGGATTTGGTCCAGGCTCAAAGGTGGTCCTTCCCATCCATCCAGGCCAATCCCTTTACATGTATCTAATCCCATCCCCTCTGGTCTCCTCTGTGCAGCTGACCTTTCAATTACCCCCTCCTCTTTATAATCTTCATCTTTACTTATTAATCCACTCTGGTTCCTTCCCTGCTGCCAACTGGGCATATTTCTGCCCAGACCACCCCTATCTTCTTTAAAGACTCTGTATAAAGGGAGATTTTGAACTTTGTACTGCATCCCCCATAAGTCCTTAGTATTTCCCAGAATTCCCTTTAATCTTTCCTGTGCTTCCATGTTTGCGTGGTCACCTTATTGTTTTATAGTTGGCTATAACTCCTCCCTCTTTCTCTTCTGCTTCTGGGAGTGGGCTGGGTGAGTTTAGCTCTAGTTTTTTACGTTAGTTTATTATTAATAAAACTTTATAAAATATAATATTTCATTATTGGATATTAATTTAAAAATTCACATTTGGCTAACCACGAAGGGATAGAATTCTCAAATATTTTTTTAAATAGATTTTCAGTATAGTAAATAAGTTTGCCCAAGAGCTGAGAGCTGGGGTTTCCCCTTTCTTGCCCTATGCTCCTGTGGTTTTTTTTCTTCCTTGGCCACTCAGCCCACCAGCCTGCCAGCTGCCTGCTTTCACTGCTGCTTCCTTATCACACCCATCTGCTCCAGCCAGTGTTCCTCATTGCTCCCTACCCAGCCTGCAGCCTGCCAATCTGAACTGCTTTTTTCCAATAGAAGGGTGAGACCCCAATCCCTTCCCCCACCCCACGTGGCTTTTCCAGCCTGCGCTACCATTCTTTAAGCCGAAGTCTTAAACTGATCATGGACTTCTGGCTGAGAGAGACTTGTAACTCGAGATTTTTTTCCCCACAGGAAGGGGACTTCTCTGCATTTTTTTTTCTTTTGAAAGCAGAGAGACTAAATCAGTAGATTCGAAGTAGAAGTTTTGGGGTTTGTCTTTTGGCCTTCTCCTGACTAACAGAAGCCAGTTCTCTCATATGCAAATGCCCTATTGTTCTCCTTCTAGAAATTTTGTTTCCTTTTTGTTTACTCTATAAACAAAACCCCATTCAACCTCTTCAGGAATAATGCTGTTTCAAAGCATGCTTGAAACTTTGAAACAACAGTTTGAGTTGGTAAAGTTAAAAACTGCAGTTTGGATCTGCTTAATTCTTTCCAGAGGTTTTTTGTGCTGATTGAATACCTTGCAGTTGAGAGCTTGATTCATGGGAGAAATTCATCTCCTTACACCCCTTTGGCTTTTTAGTTTACCCATACCCATTATGAGGGTCGTGCACACTATGCTTTGTGCAGAATTCTCCCCAACTATGACAAAATTCAGAGCTCTGGCAAACGAAATCTGAATGGTTGATTTATATGGTGAAGAAATAACCTTAAAAAGAGATCTGAAAGTTTATTGCTTGCTAATTAGTTTTAGCTTTTCCCCTCAAGATAGTAAACAAGCTATTGGGATTGGTAAAAAGGATTTTTGACTACACTGCTTGTAACTGGCCATTTGCTTATATTATTGTATTTGCTAATTTCTTTAAGATTTGAATTTTTAAGTTTATCTGTATTAATCTAATTAATATCTATTCTGTTATATGATTCTTTATCTGTACTGTTTCCCAATGATTTTATTGAACAACATATCATTGTAAAAGCCCATAAATGTTATGTATCCTGGATTTGTCATCTTAACTATCAGGGTCACATGTTGCCTTAACAGTTTTTATTCTGTCTTGACAATTGTATACAACTTTTGAAGAATATGATGCCTTAAGAATTTAAATTGTAATTAAATGAGAGGCCTTTAAAATTGACTTTAAGATTTTATAGTACCTTCTGAATGGATGATAGGCATATATATATATATATATAATAAAGAATGTTGTCTTAAAAAGGTAGAGAAAATAAATAGAAGTTTCCTACCCAAACTCTTTATATATAAAAGCAGGAAGCCAAAAAAGCTCCTGAATGCTTGATATTTTAACTCTTTATTTTAATTAACTTTCCCATCAGGAGGATCTAGAATTCCTGGTGATATTTTAGACCCAAATAGGTTTTCATCAGCAATTACCAAGGTTGAAAGATTTGCTATACCTATAGAATTTGTGACAAGTATAGATTTTTTTAAACATCACACAGCAAGTGGCTATCTATAAGCTCATGTAAATCCTATATAATAATTGGTTTGTTTGCTATTGTCAATAACTGGGCTATTGTGAATTTTGGGAATTTGGTACTTGATTTGAATGTATATTATCTACTATATTATTGTTTTTATAAATCTGTTATTCTGTAAAAATAATTTACATTCACAGTAGTTAATGGCCAAGTTTAAAAAGGACATTGGATCTCATTTTTTGGGTGAGAAACCTTTTACTGAGTCTAAGCTATAGATTTTTGATTTTTAAAACATTCTTTTATTATTTTTTTTCTTTGTATATGCAATACAGTTTTGAGTTTCTTTTTTCTTTCACTTTTGTACCTGAACACATTATCAATATTAATCTTTTTTTTAATTTGCAGTAATATGTTTAAAATACATTTGTTCTAATATTAATGCATACCCCAAAGCCTTTAAACTATAGAATAATGCCATTGATTATTTAAATAATTATTGGACTTTGCTTAATGATTCTGTCTGATTCCAGAAGATTATTTAAAAAGAGCCACTGCACTGTGCGAAAGAAGCACAAAACCAACCTGCATAGTGCAAATCAAGCACAAGGTCAAAGAGACCAACCAATCCCAGTGGGGTTGATGTAATTTTGAGCCAAGACAAGAGGACTTGAACTTATTTGGGGTTTGAGGTTGCAGGACTTCCTCTGAACCATATTCTCTCCAAGAACTTCACCCTGGCTACCATTCTGGCTCCTATAATCTAGTCCATTTTCTGTCTTTTATAAGTATGGCAAACTTTCTGCAGTCCTGGATACTGATTGGGTAAGTGCATAATTACATAAATCACTTTAATTGGGCCCTGATTCAAGGACCTGTTATATTTTTATTTTTCCTTTACTTAGATTTTTTTAGACATAAGACTTTGACATTTTCTATTTCATCCACAAGTTATTTTTTCTCTTTTATGTGGATTTTTTGGATGTTTTTTATTTCTTTTGCAGTTGATTCATATACCTTATAACTCAGCCATGCATCCCTGAATGATACCTGTTTGTTATTATTTTCCTCAGGGGGGATTTTGTTATTGTTGTGAACTTTGATTTGAATTTAGAAAATTTTAGGATAAGGAACTTGCTACTTCCCAGAATCTAGACAACAAACCTGTTTGAAGAAGGCACCATGAAGATGCCTGCAGAGACCACACACTGCATCAAGAAGATCCAGAATTGAACTTTGGGATGTGAATTTGAACTTTGGCGGGTTGTAAGCGTTTGTTTTGAATGTATACTTTTATCCCAAAGGGAACTGTCTCCAAATTGGCCTTTTGTTAATCTAGCAATCATTGATTTTGTTCTTTTTTCCCCTTTTATCCATAAATTTATTGCAATATATATGTTGATTATGTTTTTATGATCCATTGGGGAGACTGGTCTCCCAAAGGATCACAGGGGGTATGTATAAATGGAGGTTTTGAACCTTGGACTGCATCCCCTATAAGTCCTTAGTATTTCCCAGAATTCCCTTTAATCTCTCCTGTGCCTCCATGTTTGCATGGTTACCTTATTGTTTTATAGTTGACTGTAACTCCTTCTTCTTTCTCTTTTGCTCCGGGGAGCAGGCTGGGTGAGTTTAGCACCATTTCCCTCTAGTTTTTTTTACATTAGTTTATTATTAATAAAACTTTATAAAATATAATTTTTAGTTATTGAATATTAATTTTAAAACTCACAATCTCTAACTCTGTCTTCCCTTCAGAGGAACATCCTCTACCTCTCCTTCCTTTCACTGTCACACTCCTAGGGGAAAAACAAGTTTAAGGATGTCAGGAAAGCTAGGAGGCAGAGATAAAGAGGTAGGGCACCCACTTCTTAATTCCTTGCAATTTGGCTTCTAACCTCACCACTTCTGACTGCTCTTTCCAAGTCTACCCATGATCTCTTGACAACTAAATCTACTGGCCTTTTCTCACTTCCCATCGTTCTTGACCTGTTGGCAGCTTTGGACACCTCTAGACATTCTCCCCTTCCTGGATTTACCATACTGTCCTCTCCCAGTTCCCCTTATCTGTTTTGTCTGATCATTTCTTTCTGTTTCACCATCATCCACGCCTTCCTCCCATGTGGGTGTACTCCAATCCTGTTCTCTTATCTCTTTTTCCTCTTGGTGATCTCATCAGCTTCCAAGGATTCAGTTAGAGGCTTAATTCTATGCGAATGAGTCCTTAATCCAGACATCTAGCCCCTATTTGTCTCCTGCCTTCCAGTGTCATGCCACCAACTGATTGTCTGCCATTACCTGGATGACCCATAGTTATTACACACTCAATATGACCAGGAGAGAGGAAAAGCTCTTCTGTTTGGCATTGAGAATCCTTCCCTGCCCAGCTCCCAACTGGCATTGCCAGTCTTGTTAAACACAACTCTTTTTCATGCACTTTGCCATCTGTACTTACCACCAAGAAGCCCACATGACATCCCATCTCCCAGCGCTGGTCCTTTTCATAGGCGTCCACATACCTGGCCTCAAACTATTTTTTTCCTTGTTTCTGCCTCTTAGCATTCCTCCTTTCCTTCAGAGCTCAGGCCAAGTGTTCCCAGGCAGGAAGCCTTTCCTATGTCTGATACATGTCATCCCCTATTATCCGATGCCTCCTCTCCCCTTCAGCAGTTCTCCTCAGAATTTGCTTTGTATTAATTTTGTATGTAGCCCACATAAACTCTTGGGACCCTTATCCCAATTTCTACATGTCTTGAGGCTGATTAGGGTTAGGAAATACCTCCTCTTCAGGGTTCTAGGGGTAACTCCCTCTTCCCAAAGTCACCATCCCAGTGTGTCCTCCCCACAAGTTACAGTTTTTATGTCATCAGTATCCTCCATTGATTAGTATTCTGGTATTCTGCCTTAACAAAGGAATATTTTCTGAGAAGATAGATTAGGCCAGAAGGGTGTCATTACCCCTCTTCATTGTGGGGGGGATTGGGCACACTTTCTTTTCTTCTGTACTACCTTTGGTTCCTAGGGAGAGTGAGATCAAACTTAAGGCTGTTTTATAAATCCTTGTCCCATAAGTTCAACCCATGAGTTGCCATCATTCCCTCTTACCTACCTTGTGTTCACTTCTGTGTTGGATGAAAGTAGTGTAATGATAATTATGATGTAGGTGTAATTAGCTTAATTATAAATAGAGTGTAGTCGGATGTAGGGTTTATAAAAGTGATTTGAGACTTCCTAGGGCTGCTTTAAGATTTGCCATGGAATCCTGACAAGGTTAGAGGAAGAGAATTTTGCAGTGTGCCTTGAGCACATTAGTTGAGAAACTATCACCCACTTCTGGGACAGAGACTCGGAGGTTAGTTGTGCCTGGATTTCCTCTGATCAGCCTTGGAGAGTGTGGAAGATTTGAAACATCTTGATTTGAAGAAGTTGGAAAGGTGTCAGATTGGAGAGCAGGAGAATTACTGAGCAGTTCTTCAGAACTCCTCTGGTGGCACCAAAAGCCAACTGCTGGGAGAACAGCTTGTTAAAACTGGGAGACAGTTTTTGTTCTTTGGCTGAAGGGAAAGGAAGTTTGGCAGATCTCTATAAACAGTAAGTTCATAATTTTTTGGAAATAGGTTTAGTAAGTTAGAATTTATATGTTAGTTAGACAGTATAGATTAAGGAGGATTGCCATTTGGTGATCAAGGGAAGAAGGCTTCCCTTGCGGGAAAGATTGGGTTTGGAATTTATATAGAATTTTATTAGTTATAAGGGATATTTCTTATTAATACTTATTTTCCTTTTACTTTCCCTTTTATACAAATTTTAATAGTCATAATAAATAGGTTTATAGAACTGGCCTGACCAGGAGTTTTCCTTCAACTGCTTGAGCAGCCATTTTATCAATAGTCAAACTCAAGAGCCTGTCCATATCAGTACCAATAAGGGTCAAAACCCTTTTCAGCATTTGGCGAGCCAATCAAATGAAAGAAAGAACCTAATAACAATAAGAAAATGCTGTTTATATTTAAAAAAGTCAGACACAGGCAGTGTTATAAGCTGTTGGAATTTTAAGGTGCAGCTCCTCTTGAGCACCAAAGGGCATGTTTCTTCCCACTGTCAGTATCAGTTGTCACAGACTTAGGGTCTGCAGAAGGATACTATGGAATACTTATATATGAGAAACATAATCACCATTTTTACACCAGTTACATCAGGGGAATACCTCTACCTGACCCACTATACCAAATGTGATACTTAACATTTTTGGACATTTTACAGTGGCTTCCATTAGGGAGGATTGGACTATTGGCACTGATTTTATTTAGGATGTTTATCTATTACATCCTAAATAAGTTTACCTCTATGAAATTGAAACAAATTAGGGATAATGAACATGATATTAAAGTGCAATTTCTGGAAAGAGTAATAAATAGACAAGGCAAATTGATTGAGGAAATGAGACAGAAATTGAATATGAGCACTGAAATAGAACAGGCAGCTGTTGGCACCAAACCTGAGCAGGAAACAGCTGAGTTGGAGCATGCTATGGGAGGTTTCTTCCCACTGCATGACATCATGACATCCCAATAGTAACAGAGGACAGGCAACTATTTAGTGTAAAACACCACAGAGGTTTTAGCCAATTGGACATAGAAAGTTTCAAAAAGACTACGCCCTTGTTTGAGGAGGAGCCTGTTGCCATAATTTGTAAATTTGAGAAAATTATTAAACAGTATGATCCAGATTACCTGGATATGGAAATTCTATTAGACTAAATTACTAACAAAACAGGAAAAAACAAAAAGTGTGTCTGAAATGGAAGAATGGCCAGAAATCTCTCCAGAATGGGCTGTTAATGTTCCAGCTCAGTATGAGGAATTAGTAAAGGCAAGATTGGTTTTAATGAATACCATGAGACAACATTCCAATAGACCTGGGGTTCAAGATGCTATTACTATGGAAAATTTGGGCACTTCATGCAAGAGTGTAGGTCCTGGGGGAAAATGAATAGGCAAAATGGTTTCTCCTCAAATTGATACAGGGGTAATGGAAATGATTACCAGAGAAATGGCTTCTATGACAGAAGGTACTATGGCAACCATTATCCAGGATTTAGAAGCAATGGGTTCCCTAATGCATTCAGATATGATTTTCAGGATAGAAGACTGGGCTATCCAAGTGACTATGAAGGCAAGTTTTTATCAGGAGTCTGCCCAAGCAGAAGATATGGCAACAATGCAAAGCTATATTAAGAACGGTAGTAGACCTAAATGCTCCCAAGTAGTTAGTGGCAACACACAAAAACAGGAATTCCAGAAGGGTGCACAGGTTTTATGAAGGTTTCCTAGGGGAGAAAGACTATGAAATCTAAGACTAAGACTAAGATAGATTTAAAAACCTAAATAGCACATACTAAGAAATAATGCAAGAAATTAGACACAATGTTTCAATTCAATGAGCAATTTAGTGATCAGATCCACTGATAGCCTTCAGAGATAAACCTCAAGATACAATTGAATTAAACAAACTGAATTTACAGTCCTCTATTTCAAAGTACTCCTTGAATATAGTCTTTCTCCTCAGAGCAAGTTACCATGGTTCCTACCATTATGAGGAAGAGTATAGATATTTAGTGAAATTAGCACCCAGGCTGTTAGGCTGTCAGATTAGACGTGAAGGTTCCAAGGATGGAATTATGGCAAGGAAGGAATTGATTTCCTGAGAGACTGTTATGCCTGAGAGAGAACAGTTGGATTCTGAAAACTGTCTCCAGTGAAGAGCCCAGGAGAGAGTGGATTTGCCTCCCAGAAGAAACACCTGCCTGTGGGGAAATTCAAGTTGAGCTGGAGGATCAGACTTGTATTGGTGGACATCCCAAGCTGACTAAAGCTCCTTGGTTTTACCTTTTGGGATTAATTTGGCTGGAACCTGTGCTCTTGGAATATACTTGGATTGAAATATTTTGAGCTACTGATCAAGACCATCAGACATCTACATGAGATCCTATTAGTCCCTTGTGTCCTGGTGACCTGCATAGTGTAGTGTAGGGATTTCTCAGATCTTTAACCTTTAACCCTGAATTGATCCCAATGTGTTTTAGAGTAGTGTGACCTCTCCCACCTCTTTTAATCTTAAATTAACTATTTAAAAAAGTGTTTTTTATTCCTATTGTGTTTTTCCCTGTAGAAGTAAGGTATCCTTGGATATTTTAATCTAAGTGGCAGTTGGATCCCAGCTTTCATTCACTCTCATTGTCACAGTCCTTTTGTATTTGGTTAAGGTTGTAATACATCTACAACCTTCATTCTTCCTTCATCCCTTTCTCCTCAGAAGAGCCCCTGTGTGTGTATTTGTGTTTGTTTACCCACTTCATTACAGACCTAAAGCATAGCACAGAAGCCCATGCCAATGGCTGCAACCCCAGAGTCTGTGACAAGAAACTCACCATTGGTGGATTTAACCTGTAAATCCTGTCTGCCCAGATAATCCTAGTTCAGAGATCAGCAAAATGGCATACAGGGTATTGAGAATTTCTTCAGTGTCTGTGAAGAGATTGTATCTATGGTTTTATGCTACTATCACAGATGTTTCACTATACTTCAGTAACAAGACACGTGTAAACACTAAAGTAAAAGATGAATATTGGAGGGTCACATTTAGATGATTCTGCTTCAGGAGAAATACACCCACCTACGTTGATTCTGAAAAAAATAAAGTTAACAGTAACAGAAGTTTAAAGCAGCAACTAGGCCCCTTGGGACTTAACTCCTTACCATACTTAGCAGCATAGTGCAATAATTAAAATGGGTTTGACAAATATAAGAATTTTTAAAAAGTTGTGGTTGCCATTTATAAAAATTAACTCTTAAGTCATGAGACTGTTAGTAGCTTTATTATAGAAAGGTAGAGATAGTAAAAGGGGGAAATGTAGGAAGGAGATAGAAAATATTGCCAAGTTAAATTAACTAAGTCCAGATCCTAGTGCTTCACTGAAGAGAGCATCCCACCAAAGACAGGAGAGGAGCTGAAAGGTCAGTGTCTATGGCCAAGTTCTCCTCAACCCAAGCAAGCCACTAAAGCTGAACTCAAGCCACCAATGCAGAATCTCCAACACAGAAACAGCCATGCAGCAGAATCCCTTCAAAGCAGAAGTAGTGCCTCCAACTCAGAAGTCCTCTTTTAGCAAGAGCCACCAAGGTAGCAGAATGAGTCAGAATGCCCTTGGCTGGCTTTTATAAGCAGTTTTCTCCATGTCATTTCCTGTCTCTCTGGTTTCTACTTCCTTTCACGATGGGCTGGCCTACCACATCTCAGGAACTAATCAGAGTTTATTAATTTGCCTGGCACTGCCCAGGGGGCAGTGCATGTGAGATCCACCTTCCATCCTCTGAGGGTGTGAACTTTTATCAAAAGGGTTCTCAAGTTCCTGACTGATTAAAAGGGTGGAGCACTCCAAGTACTTGATTAAGTTAAGATAAAAAAATTCCCTTTCACAATAGGTTCCAGCTCCCAGGAGGTTCCCTTTCCCAATCTCCACAATCTCACAAAGCCACAACCTACACTGAAACTTCAGGAACCAATGCAAAGTGGCAACAACAGTCCCTGGCTTTAAGGAGTTGCTAGTCTAATGGTCCATGTCTAGGCCCAGAGGAAAGATTATCACCTGAAGCTTCTCTCTCCACCCGGGGCTGAGGGCATATTTTTCCTTCATGGAGAAAGGAGAAGAGGGAGAGGCCAGTGAGTACTTTCTGTAATTCTCAGTTCCAGCTCACATGGCAGCAGACCAGAAAAAGAACCTTCACCAGTTCATGGGGAGATGGTACCAGCAGACCTTCCACACATCCTCCTAAGAATGGGACTCATTGACCATCCTCAGGCCCCCCTTACATGAATAGATTTTGGACACGCATGTGTTTGTATGCGTGTGTGAGGTTGTGATTCCCCCATAGCAGAATAGAAGCCTCTTGAGGACAGGACCATTTTATTTTTGGCTTCAGATTCCCAGCACCTAGCACAATGCTTGGCAGATGGTAGTTGCTGAATTGAATTGTCCAGTAAACTGTCTTCTTGTTGTACTCGTCTAATCCAACCAATCAAAGGGTTCTGCCAAGCATCACCAGGCTTCTGGCTCGAAGGGTCAGAAGCGACTGACTGAATGTATCTAATCACCCTACTTACAATAAGTGATAAAAAGCCCTCCCAGTTGGGAATGTCTCTAATGAATCCAGTAAACTGAAGGCATTCTGGGAGGCATACATGAGAAGACCTTGATCTATCTAGACACCTCTGAGAAGCCCTGGGATGACCTGGAAGTACCCGAGCAGAAGAGATGTTTGGACTGACTCACGAAATCTGGTTTCTGAAAATCGAACATTTTCATTTTAACAGAGCCTCCCAAGCCCTCTGCTGTCCCAGACCTCCTGCTACAGCTTATGAGCACAACCGGAAGGGAAGCCGTGACTCTCTGGCCAATCAGTGCCTCCGATGTCTTTGGAAAGGGAAACGACCAGACCCTTCTTTCACAGAGCTCTGTACTCTGTCCAGCCAAAAACAAAGGAGAAATAGATTGGAGACCATCCCCCACCAAGGGGACTTCCAAAGGCTTCCTGGCTCTCCTCCATTTGAATGGGGCATTTGCCAATGCTCTGGACCTCAAGTTCCTTGATCTCACTTTGGGTCCAGGGCCATCATCCTGAGCTGCTGTGGATGGGATGCTGGAGAAGAAGAAAGCTGTCTCTGCGCCCTTCTGTGGCTGCAGGGGCAAGACAGACATGGACTTAGTGTAGAAGGACTCTAAAGTTCCTGAATCCATGGCCAACACTGAACTCTGTGCCTGGCCCATAGGAGATGCTTAATCCATCCTCCCATCCCCCGGTTCTCCTCTTAATGATGCCATCTTTATGCTGGATCGATCTTTTAGGAACAAAACTGCCGCCTCTGGTCATTCTGGGAGGGTTTCATAGTCGCTTATGAGGCAGCTACAAAGTCTGTCCCTGGAAAAGACGAGGGTCTCTTTCTGCCCACCCGGCACCGGGGGCTTTTCGGGAACTTTGGGAGGCTTCCTGGGGGCACCCGAGAACTCCCCCTCTGCAGATGTCATTCCCTGTTCTTCTCGCATCCTCACTTGTGCCCTCCTCACTCAGTCCTGGGCTCTCCTCTCTCCTCGGTGACCTCAGAGCTCCGGGGTAAGTGGTCGTCTCTGCAGAAAGTGCAGCCTCGATCGTGGCTGCATCACCCACTCACTGCCCATCGACCTTTCCCGGTGGGCTGGCTGTCCCCTGGGCTTCGCAGCAGTTTCCTCCTGGAGGCCCTTCTTGCCAGCCTCCTCCCCAGATCGGTCCTGACTCCCCGCCCCCCCAACCCAATCAACAGAAGACAAGGACAGATAAGGAAGAGGACAGGACAGTGCAGCCCCCTCTCTTGTTGGGCGGAGTCGGCACTGAACACAGCAGGTGCTTAATAAATGTGTGTAGAAAGGACGGATCTCCAAGGCCCCCAGAGAATCGAGAGAGCTGGCGGGGTGAAGTCGAAGGAGGGCTCTCCCCCGTGGCCCCAGCACAGTGTCCTCAGCCAGGGCCTCTTCCCCGGCTCCCTCCCTCCTTTCTTCCTTGTTGACTTCATTTCTCCCCTCTTTCCTTCTATGATTCCTCCGTTGGGGCCCGGGCTCCCACGCTGCTTCCCGAGTCCGGTATTAGAGGAGCGGGGGGAGGCTAGTCTCGGCCTCAGTCGCTTTTCCTATGAAATGGGGATGCTCCTCGCAGTCCTCCAGCTCTAGCTCAGGGTCCCTGGACATGAGGGCAGGTGCTGCGCCAGGGGCGGGGGTAGAGGGGGCGGGGCCAGAGGCGGAGCGCGCACGCGCAGACCTCGTCCCCGCCGAGGTTGTCAGTGCTCATGCCGCCCCCTCCTTTCGCTCACGCTTCGCCCCCGCGGCGATGTCCGCGCTCCCCATTGGCCAGCGTGCCCGTCTCTCCCAGCTTTGACCAATCGAGGCGTGGAGGAGGCGGTAACGGCGGCGGCGGCGGCGGGGCTGGAGTAGCGGCCTTCAGATGGGGCGCCGGGGGGCGGTGTCAGGCAGCAGCTTCCCCTAGCCGCTGCGGGAGCGGAGGCGGAGGCGGACGATGTGAGCGAGAGCCCGAGCGCGTCCTCTCGGCGACGCCATGGGGGCGCCGGGTCCCGGCCCCGGCTCTGGCTCCCGGCGGCAGCAGCAGCAGCGGCGGCGGAGGTGGCCGCGGGGGCTGAGGCGGTGCTGAGCCCGAGGAGCCGCGCCCGCGTACGCGCTCCCGCCCAACGGGCACGCGCCCTCGCTCTCTCACTCCCTCGATCCTCCTTCCCAGCCCTCCCCTCCCCTCCCCTCCCCTTCCCCTACCGAGCCATGTCGGCGGGGGCAGGGGGTGCTGCGGGCTCGGCGGGGGGTCCTGGCCCCGGCCCCGGCCCCGCGCCGCCTCCCGCGGGTCCCCGCATGCGGCGC
>NC_058134.1:1637003-1674999 GCF_016433145.1 Gracilinanus agilis
CCCCCACGGCCCCGGGCGCCGGCCGCCTGCTGCAGCCCATCCGCGCCACCGTGCCCTTCCAGCTGCTGCACGGGGTGCCCAGCCCCCCGGCCCCCGACCTCCCGAGGCCACACGGCCGACCCCGGCGCCGGAGCGGTTCCCCGGAGCCCCGAGGTAAGGGGGGGCCCTGGGAGAGAGGGAGGTGGGGCGGCCCCCCTCTCTGTAAACCAGCTGCTCCAGAAACTGCCGCCCCCGTTCTACCCCCCCAACACCCCCAGTCCGGAATGAATGAATGAACGAAAGCCCCGTGGCCGCCTGGAGGAGGAGGACGGCACCCCCACCCCCACCCTGGCCTGGCTCTCTGGCAGCAGCGGGCTCTCATCCCAGCGCAGACGCTGACATCACTCCGGGCAGCCCTCTCTGCCCCCCGCCTTCCGGGCCTCCTGGGGCCCGGAAATGAGGGGGCGCAGGGCGACCCGTGTTTGGGCTCCACCCGGCCCCGGGGCTGCCGCCCAAGTGAACCAGGGTTCTGGGGATCTCCCTGTGCCCCGCAGCACTGGAGTGGAGAATGGCAGACCTCAGACTGGGCAGGACTGACCAGCACTGGGGGTGATGGGAGCCGGGGTGCGGTGCTGGGGGTACTGGGGGGGGCAGGCGCCTCCTTCCTGCTGGCACTTCTCTCTGGGGGCTCCCGCAAGTGGCTGCCAAAAAGCGGAACCAATACTTCCTGGCACTTCCATTGCTCCCGCAGGGCTCCGTCTGGGGTTTTTTGGGCATCAACTCCAACCCGCTTCCTTCTCCTCCCCCTTTGACAGATGAGGAAACTGAGGCTGACCCTGGCCAGGGTCGCACAGCGAGGATTTGAATCCAGTACCTCCCAACTGCGGCACCAACACTGTAGCCTCTGTGGGCCAGGCACCCCATACCTGAGTTAGGGAGTACAGTCTGACTTTGTCAGAGCCTTCTGGGGGCGGCATCTCCCCATCCTGAGCAGCTCCGTCACAGGGTACCCCCAGCCCCTTTTATCTTCCCCTTCTGTCTGTAGAGATCTGGCAGCCCCCCTTGACCTCTTAGAGGAAGGGGTGGAGGGTGGCCCCCCGCCTCACCGCAGAGTTTGTCGTGAGAGACTCTCTCTTCTCCCACTGAGACTGCAGTCCCTTTACTGCCCTTTGCCACCGGACTCCTGCTGTGGCCATGGCATCTCCCTCATTAGCCTGTGGCTGTGCCATCTCCCCTGTTAGTCTGGGGGCTCTTGCTGTGGCTGTGCCATCTCCCCCATTAGCCCGGGGCTCCCAGGGCAGGCAGGGACAGTCTTTCTTCTCCTTGTTCTCCCGGCCTCTAGTGCAGGGCTGAGGAAGCTCTGGAGGGCCTGGGGGAGGCTCACTGCCTTGGCTTGGGATGCTGTTCGGATGTTGGGGGCAGGAGGCCTGCCTGGAAGAGACATGTGGATCTCCCCACTCTGGGCAGTGGAGGCCGAGGACGTGATAAGCGAGGGTCGCATCGTGGCTCCAGCCTGATGGTCAGATGGGCCCGCGGCCAGTGACCGCGGCAGAAAGGCGTGAATGCCTGGAGCTCTGTGTCCTGGCTCGGCCTTCTGCTGAAGTCGATGCCCAGAACCGCCGAGGCAGCCTCGCTTTGCCAGCCCAGCCGCTCGTGGCCCGGCGGCCCTGCCAGTCTCGCTCTTTGGACAGTGAGGCAGATTTGCTCTCTTCCCCTAGAAGGACTGGCGCTCCCCCAGAGACTTCCGGGTGTCCTCAGGGACAGAGGAGGCCCCGGGGTGCAGGAGCCGGAGCTCAGGGTCCTGCTGTGGCCAAGACAGCATCGTGGGGTTTGGCGCGGGGGGGGGGGGGGCAAGGGTTTGCCACCTGTGGAGGCTGACCCCCTGGCAAGGCCCAGCCCCCGGCTTTAGCGGCACGCACTCCTCTTTTCTTTTTGGAGCTTCCTGTCTCTGGGTCGAGGGTCGAGTCCAGAATGGAAGGACTTCAAGGGCCTTTGAGGCTTTGGGGCTTGCCCGGGGTCACACAGCGCAGGAGTGACCAAGGCCGGTGTAGGACGCTGGAGAGCCCAGGATCCTCTCCCACACTTGTGAAGCCCCCTGGAAAAGCTGTGACTGAGAAACAGGCCAGCGTCCACTCCTGGGACCCAGAAGCAGCAGAACCGCACGTGCTCTGGGCAGGGGGGAGCCCATGCCTGCTTTTTGGGGTGCCCCGAAATGTTGTGCTGGCTGTAGGTGAGGGCTTTTTGGGGTGTTGACCACCCAGCCCACCCCCTGCTTGGCAGAGAAGCCTGGCGTGAGGTCGTCTCCTTGGTCTCTGTGGGCATTTCCTGAAGGCTGCCAGTGTCAGGCCCGGTGGGTAGCTTACCAGTGAGACTACATGTCCCACCATCAGCGGTTCTCATTGCCAGGAGAAACACCAGCTGGCAGACGCCACCGAGGGAGCAGAGGGGCCCCCCTGTGCCTCTGCTTGACTTCTGAGCCATGCTACCGTGCCCATTGACGGTGCCCCTTTCTCAGGGCTGCCCCCTGAGACCTTTCCCTTAGAGCTGGCTCCCCAAGAGATGGAGAGGGACAGAGTAAAGCCCCCGAGGCCACCTGCAGGTGTCAAACCATCTCTCCAGAGGGCTTGCTTTGTCTTTGTGATGGGGAAAGCAGGGCCGAGCTGGGCAGGCCTTCTGGGCTTCCTCTGTTGGAACCCAGAGAGCTGGCAAAGGAAGGGGCGCGTCGGGGGCACCCTGGTGCCAAGGCCATTCTGGGCTCATGCATTGCCCTGCTTGCGCAGCGGCATTCGAGGTGCTCTCTGTGCCACGCTTCCTCGTTTAGCTGCCTCATCGCAGGGACCGATCTGGGGCACCCCCTCCTGCGAGGGAAGACGGGCTCTTGAAATCCCGGCCCCACCATCCAGCAGGGATCCCTGGTGGGAGGCGCAGGGCCCGGCGAGGGAGTGGGGACAGCGTGCCGGCCCTCAATCTCTGATCTTCGAGGAGGGACGGGCTCCGCTGGGCTGGGCCCCTCACCTGCCGCCTCCCCGGCTTCCGCTTCCTTCTCTAAACTGAAGGGACAGTGCTGAGGTCTCACACTCCAGGGCCAACTACGGGACCCACTCGGCCACATGGCAGGATTTTATGAGGCCACCGAATGTGCTCGAGACAGGACGATGGCCAAAGCTTTGGCCCTGGCCGGGCTGGGAACAAGACATCGATGGGGAGGCAGACGCCGAGGGCCTGGGGGAGACTCGCTGCCCCTAAATGAGGGATGTTGGCGGCAGCGACTTCAGATGCCCCCGAGGGAATGACCCTCAGACTGCCTGCTCCGGCCCCTCAGGGAGCTCCCCAGGGCAGAGGATTCAGGTGCATAAGTGAGACCTCAGGCTCCAGAGGAGGGAGAAGTCCTGGCCCAGAGGGGAGGTCCTAGCAGGTTCCGAGCAGCTTCTGACCCTCCTGGCTTTGCCAGATAGCACGATTTTGTGGAAGAGGCGACTCAGGCTCAGTGCAGAGGAGCCACCGGCCTGGTCCTTAGACCTTGGCTTGGTGTAGGAGGCGAGATTTGAACCTGGGTCTTTTGACTCTGGGCCTGTCACCCTATCCTCTCTGCCAGCCCTGGGTCTATGCTGATGAAAGCACCTGCCAAGAAGGGTCTTGTGCCATCCTGTAAGGCTGGGCTTTCCTCCCTGACACCCAGGCCGGTCTGGGAGGATCATCGAATGAAACATCATCTTTGTCCGGCACTTGTGCTGGCCTCCTGCCTGGGACCCCGGACCGCGCTATCCATGGGCTTCTCTGGCCAAAGATCCGCCTGGCTCAGCCTTTTCCAGCAGGTGCCCAGGACGCCTCCCCTGTGGGGCTCTGCCCGAGCAGGGACGGTACCTGCGTTCTAGAGCACGATGGCTCTGAGAGACCTAGAACTCCGACGGGCCATGAAAGCCTCCTGCCCCAGCGGAGGGCTTTGGGGTTCCTTTCTCCGTGGGGAGCATCTGGTCTGGCCGCAGCACCTTCGGTCCCGAAGTCCCTCTCCTCCTGGAAGGGCTGGTGGCAGGAGCTGGCGTGGGGCGGCCTTTCTCTCTTTCCAAGCTTTGGCCTGGGTCAGCTGCCGGCCCCTTCCCTGGACGCCATCCCGTGCAGGGGGCAGCAGAGAGAGGCCCGCCATTGTGGAGGCTGTTGCCCCAGGTCTGGGTTCTCCTCGATTTAGCCCCCAAGGAGTGCAGCCTCGGACATGCTCCCAGCCTCCAGCTGGCCCAGCGTCTGAGCGGAGGGACTGAGCCAGCTTGGGAGGACGAGGTCGTCTGTGTGCGCCTGGGACAAGCCTGGGACAAGCGGGGAAGAACATCTCAGCGGCCTCTCGTGTCCCCGAAGCTCCCGCCCATTGGCCCGCCTGGCACCCTGCTGGCACTGCCGCGGGACTAGAGGAGAATCACGGGGAGAGCCGTTGGGGGCGGAACCGGAGTGGCCCCGGAGCGGCTGCCAACGTTCTCCGCAATCGGCCGCCCGAAGCGCCTTTCAGAGTATTCGGAGGTGGTTCTGGAGCGCCTGCCCCGTCCTGGGGTTCCGGGTTGGCCCGCGGGGGAGGAAGCCCGGCCCGGAAGCTCTCGCCTGGTCCTGGTCGGACTTCACAGCCCGGCAGGAGGGCGGTCTTTGCACAGTTAGAGGGGCCGCTGCGCTGCCTGTTTGGGGGCGAGAAGGGAAGCGTCTCCCCCCCCCCCCCCCGCACATGTCACCCCTCAGCCCTTCCTCCCGGAAGGACTAGAGAATGGCGCCAGGCTGGAGCGGTCACCTGGGCATCTCTCCTGGTGGGGCTGCCCTAAAAGGGAGGCTAGAAAAGCCTGGCCCGAGGCCGAGGCGGGGAGGCCTGCGGGTGTCCGGCTGTCCCGAAAAGGAGAGGAGAGGAGGCCTGAGGGCAGGGCGGGCCTCTTCTTCAGTGCTGGCATAGTGTCCAGCCTGTGGCCCTCCATGGGACTCCCTGAGGCCTTCCCACAGCCTTTCCCAGGCCGGACAAGGGAGGGGAAGTGACTGGCCCAGGGTCACCCAGCCAGAAGCGTCTGAGGCCAGCTCTGAGGCCCGGCCCTCCCCTCCCTCTGTGGCACCTCCGGGGGCTGCCCGTCTTGGCTCCTCTCTGAGGCTCTGGTACCCGAGCGCCCCAGCCTTTGTCCGGGGAGCCACAATGGACTTGGGGTTACTTACCCGAGAGGGGTCTGGCGGGTGGGGGGGCTCAGAATGGCCCCCCACTCGCGCTGGGCAGGCATGCAGTGAGGACGTCCCGCTGGACAATTGGCCTGTGAGACCGGTGCTGGTGCCGGTGCCAGGCCCACAGCTGTGTGGGTCAGAAGGACCAGGCACGGGCCATCCCGCCCAGGCTTTGGCTCTTCGTCCGGCCCCCTGGCCATCTCGGCTGCTTGTTCACACGCGGCCCAGATCCTGGGGATGCCGTCCAGCCGCTTCTTCCTTTCCAAGGCAGAGGAGGGGAGGGCCGGCAGTGGGGCGCCCCGCTAGGATGGGTCTGAGGCCAGCCTGGAGCCTGGGACCCCCCACCTCTGGGTCCCCCCAGCCCCCTCCCTGAGTCACTCCCCTGAGCCTCTTCCCGACAGTCCTCTGGAAGGAGCTGGACTTTGCTACTTGCCCCCGCTGGGCCCCTCAGACGTGTCCAGATGGTCCGAGACCTCCGGGGCTGGCCCACACTCCCCTCCTGTCTGGGGTGTCTCACAGTGCTGCTGTCCCCAGATTGGTTTGGGGGCCATCAGGAGGGGGCAGCCCGGCTGTCCCTGTTCCCCAAGCAGTGCCTCTTGGGGGTGTCGGGGCTGCCGAGCCCCCTCCTTGCTGCCCCGCTGCTTCCTGGCCTCCAATAGCGAGTTGATGGTGCTTTTCCCTGCGAGGCTTGGCAGGACCTGGAGCATCTGGCGCCGAGCACACGCCAGGGCCCGGTTGCCCCGGACAGCTCCCCCCGCCCCCGAGGCCAGAGCTTCTGCGACTCTCATTCCCCAAGTTGGGAGGCGTCAGATGGACCTTCCCAGCGGTCAAGGCCTCCCAAGGCCACGTGGGCGTCCGTTGCTGGCCCCGGGGGGTCTGGGCTGACCTGCTTAATCCTCAGCCGGCAGCAGGACTTCTGCAACTGCTTAGATGCTCCCGTGGAGTGGGAGAGTCACGGAGCCATCATCCAGGACAGTGTCCTCCGTCCTTCCGATACGGCTGGAGGCAAAAGGCCGGCACCCCCTAGGTGGGATGGATCCAGGGGCCCCCGGACGGTCGCTTGAGCCCCGCTGGCCGGCCCTTCCTGCCTCAGAGCCAGCCTCGCTTCTAAGTCCAGAAAGAAGTCCCCGAGGCCCCCCGCAGCACCTCAGGTCATTGTCCGCATGCTGATGGATGCACTTTGGAGTCTGGAAACAGCGGAGGCCGCTGCGCCTCAGGAGACAGCCGGGAGGGACCTGCCTGACACGGGTTGTCAGGAGTGTCCGGGGGCTTCTCGGATCGGCCTGTGGGGAATGGGACGCTGGGGAGGCTCCTGCCCTGGTCGGAGGCGGCCATGTGCCTGGAGCTGTCATCAGGGCCAGTCATGGCCAGGGCGACCTCGGCGCAGCCATACCGTTGGCCTCCCCGTCTGCCCCCCCCATTCCCTCCCCCTCCACTGTGCACATCTCCCCACAGTCCGGTTACTCCACTTCCTCTCTCAATCCCCCCTCCCCCCACGTGAGAGCCTCCTCTGGTCTCCCAGGAAGGCTGGAGCCGTGGTGCCCCCTCATCTTGTGTCTCTCGGGTGTCCCCCAAGGCCAGCCCCTCCAGCTGTGGGCTGTCACCCTCGGCCATACCCGCCATCCATCTCTTATTCCTGGCTGCACGTAGAGGCAGCCTCTGGGCATCCCGGCCAGGGGTCAGCGGGTGTCCGGACCCCAGAATGTCCAGATGATGGTCTCATCTTTCCCCCAAGCCCTCCAGATGGCAGCTTCCATCCAGGCCTCCGGCTCCCGAGCTTCCCATCCTCCTGGGCTCCTCGGTCCCCTCCCCTCTCCCCCCCCCATCAGAATCTCAATGGTGCTGGGCCTGGGCTGTCCGTTGGCCCTGCAGAGATGGTCCCCGCATTTGCCACGCATCCTTCCTGCCAAGCAGGTCCAGGCATCCCGAGGGCCAAGGGTGGCCGGGCTATTGGGCAGGCAGCCATGAGGAGGGAGGGCATCTGAGGGCAAAGGCCCAGGGGCAGGAGGTTGGGGAGGAAGGGAAGCAAGAAGGCCGGCCGGACCTGGCCTCAGAGTCTGGGGAAGGAAGGGAAGGAAGAAGAGGAGTCGTAGGGGAGGATCAAGACGTGCTTAACTCCAAGGGGAAAAGAGATGCTCTTTGTGGGAAAATCTCCTCCTTTAACCCTCACCTTCTGTCTTAGAGTCGAGAGTGTCAGAGGCAGAAGAGAGGGAGGCCTGGGCAGGGGGTAAGTGACCTGCCCAGGTTCACCCAGCCAGATTGGTGCTGAGGCAGGGAGTGGCATGGCCTTAAGGCCCGCTGATGTCTGCCCTCACTGGTCCAGAATTAGCCGCTTCCAAAGGGGGTGATGAGGGAGGGAGGAAGGTGAACTGCTCATGGGTCGGCCCCCCCATGGGGGTGTTTCTCGGTGTATCTGGTGCCCCCCCAGATCTGCTGCATGGAAGACCCCAGCCAATGGCCCAGGAGGGTGACCTCATGGATGTCCGCACAGCCTGAGGATCTCGGGGCTTGACGTGTTCATGGAGGCCCATCTCTCTGAAGAGCTCTGGGGCAGAGCGGCCTGGTGGGGGCCGTGGAGCCTGAGGGTGAATGCCGTGCCACCTCTGGTCTGGAGGCTGCCACCCAGCTCCTCAGCACCTAACCCAAACTCCTCAGACCTGGGGCTCGCGTTGCAGATGGCTTTGGGCCTCCTCTTGTTTGGGCAGTGCTGTGGCCGCTCGTTCCTCCCTCTCTCCCTGCTCCGTCTCATTTGTGTCCAGTCACATGGCATCTTCTCACAGAGAGCCTAGTAAATGCCTCGGGGCCGGTGTAGCTGGGCACCCCGAAGGGCTTCGGGGAGGCCCTCCCTGGGGAGAGCCAGACCAGATTTCTGCACGCCCTTCCCTACGTTTCCTCCCTGGTGGCTGTTGCAATGGCACAGTCTGGGTTTCCTTCCTCCAACAGTTCTGAAGGTGGAGCTGTTTTACCTGGCCTTTGGGTCTCTGCGCTGTGTTTCTATCCTGGCTGCTGGGCAGCGAGCCGCCGTCTGAGGGGGCTTCTGGGCCAGCAGGAACCCGGAATGAGGTGATTTCATAATTAGAGAAGCGTTTCGGTGGCTCGATTCACAACTAGACTCAACTCTCATCACAACCGCAATCATGAAACGGTTTGCTGAAGATACAGATCGTGCACGGCCACGGTCACTGATGGGCTCTAGTGCCTGTTTGGGGGTGAGGAGGCTGGAGCTACCCCAAATGGAAGGCCGTCAAGTCTAGCTTCCTCAGTGGCTGCGTCGTGTGGACAGGAAGGAGGAGAGACGATTCTCAGGGGTCTCCTTGCCGTGTCCCAAGGAAGCCAACAATGTAAATGAAATGAAGCGCCCCCTGCCGAACAAACCACTCAGATTCACATTCACAGCATAAGAAAGAGCTCAAAGAACCTGATCCAAAAAGAAACAGATCGCTCTGCTGAAGTCCCAAAGAAGAGTCCTCGGGCCTGAGGGATCTCCAGCCTTGGCAGCAAGTTTCTCTGATAAAGGTCCCATTTGTCAACCATTCAAAGAATATTCATGCTGGGATTATACAAACTGTTCATGAAATAGGAAAAGGAAAAGAAGGGATCCCACAAAAGTCTTTCTGTGATACAAATATGAACTAGATTCAGGGGGAGAAAAAAAGAGCCGACTCTAGAGCAATCCTCCAGTGGCCTCTGCAGAGTTCCTCTTGTTGCTTAACCAAATGCAATACGGATCTTCATTTAAAAAACGACAGACACAAATATGTCAGGAAGCAGGAACACGTGGACTTTTCCTTCAAGTCATGGCGGATAGTTTTTAATTTAAAACCCAAAGCCCACGTTCTGTGTGATGAGGGCCACTGAGAAGCCTTTCCAGTAAGATCAGGGCTAAAGCCATCATCACCACAACCATTGGATGTAATACGGGAAATGGTAGCTTTAGCAAGAAGACGAGAGCAATAAATTTGAGAGAATCAATAAGTAAAGCAGAAACAACAATTCGTTTTTGCAGATCAAGTGGTGACTTCCTTGTACTACCCCGATGCAAGCCCCAAATTCATTAAACACTAACTTCTGCCAAGTCGCAGAATAGAAGGTAAATCCACTTAAGGATTTTCTACTTCATTTTCCCAGTAAAACCCAGCAGTAAGACATTGAAAGAGAAATTCCATTCAAATCCGTGGGAATCTGCCTACCATACACAGGAATTATAAGGCTGCAACTACACAAAGATTGTTTGCAGAAATAAAAGCAGGCCTAAATCATTTTAGAGATGTCATTCGTGGTTGGGATGAGCCGCCGTCATACAATGGCAGTGCCACCTGGCCAGCAGGTGTATTCGGTGGAATGCCAATCACACTGCCCATGGATTACTTTCTAGAAGTAGGAATAAAGGGGAAATTCATCCAGATGAAAGGTCAAGAATCTCAAGGAATATCCTAAAAGAATAGTGAGGGAGGGAAGGGCCTTGGTAGGACCAGCCTGCGCTGGAAGACAAGGATTGCCAAAATCACTTCGTGTTTGTTAAAAAATAGTTAAATGGGCGGAACGGCCTATGGACATAGTAGCTCCTTGGCCAACAACTGCCCAGGGAAGTGCCCCCCCCCCATCCCGTCTGCCAGACTAGATTGAGACCAGCCGCACCATCGAGCGCCTTCTGCCCAGATGCCTTCCAAATGGATGACTGACAGACACGGAACTTCCTAAACAAGCTCTAGCGGCCAGGAAGAAGCGTCTGTCTGGTCTATGGCGAAGGCGAGAGCTCGTGATCAGACACAAGACGGAGATAGTCCCCGAAGAGAAGATGCAGCTTCAGTTCCATAAAATGAAAACCTGTTTGCAGCTCAGATCAGAAGGGAACGAGCAGCTGCTGGGTGGTGGGGAAACGAAGGCCGATTTCCCTGAAGAATGTCTCGTTTTCAGAATAGAGAAGAAACCGATTAAAATGTGTAAGAATCCAAGTCACTGTTTCATTAATGGGATTAAAAGTTCTCAGAACTGCTCACAAGAATGTTCCCAGCAGAGATGTTTACATCGAGTTGTTTCCATCTCAGACCTGTGACATGGTGGAGCCGATAGAAAGGAAGATGGCGGAGCCTGGCGCAGGCGGCCTGGAAAGTGCGAGTGGATCCTGGGAGCAGCTTGTGGCAGGCAGCGGTTCAGGGACTTGCTCACAGCTGTGTAGCCCGTCGGTGGGCAAGGCAGGCTTTGACTGCGGCTCCTGCCCTCTCATCTGTCCATCGAGGCATCGGGCAGGCTCTGGCTGGAGGGCTCAAGAAGTCTGCCGGCCGGAGGGACCAGTTAGGAGTCGAGGAGATGGTGAGAATGAGTGCTGCCTGCCTGCTGCCTGGGGCGATGGGCTCAGTGGGCTGCCCTGGGAGGTGCCCGGGGGTGCCAAGGAGATGGAGAAGAGCACCTCTTCAGTGAAGCTGCTGACGTTTGGTTTCCTGATGAGGCAAGCAGGAGTCAGGCTGTCTGATCTGTGTGCTCACACAGGGCATGGGGTTCAAGGCCAAGGGGCCAGAGAAGGGCAGTGGGAAGGAGGACAGGTCTGGAGGGCCTGGGCAGGACAGTGGCTGGCTGGGGATGGCAGCCCTGCTCCCTGCCTCCCTGCCTGTCTGTGTTCCTCGGCGTCCCAAGCGGTGAACTTGGTGGCTTTCCAGTTGTTATGTCCATAGCCTTGGTTCCGGGGATAAAGGAGCTCTGGGTGAGGGTCAGGAGACTGGCCAAGGGGGAGTCTGGCCTCAGGCCCTGGTGGTGTGCCCCAGGCCTTCGGGATAGTCTTGTGGAGGTGCCTATTGTCTTCTTCCCGGGCTGCTTCAGGAGGGAGGGCGCTCTCTCCCCTGGGGACGGCTTGAACCCGTTCTGCTGCTCTTCCTTGCCCTGGCCAAGGATGGCATCCTTTGAGTTCACCTGGACTCCTCCTTTTTCGAGGCGGGCACGCTTGGTGTGTCCTGGGAATGTGGGGAGAACACGGTCACCCCAGCCTGGGAGTGGGAGCACTTGACCCTGAGCCCCATGGCAGCCATGTACCCGCCCTGGGCGTGTGCCGAGGGTTCCAGGGTCCTGCCAGCCCTTTGCTTCTCTGTGACAGAATGACAAAGCAACCCTAAAGTCCAAAGCCCCAAGGGTCAGCGAGGCTGGGGATGGGGCTCCCTTCCTAGGGCCGCAGAGACTGCTGGACTTATTCAAAACTCTTTTCTGTGGCCTATGGCTGCTTTGGGGGAGCCCGCTTCAGGGATGCCTGGACTCCCTGTCTTGGTGTGGCTCCTCTCTAGGGGACGATCTGTCGGGCCTCCGGCTTCAGAAGGGTCCATCCCTGGAGGGCAGGCAGGAGGGGGCCGCCCTGCTCCTGTTGTCACTGATTCACCCCTGCGGAGACTTGGAGGGGGCCTCGGCCTCTGCATCTCCCCGTGTTGAGCCCTCCGGCCTGGGTCTGCTTGCTCTGTGAGGAAGGTCCGAGGGGGAGCAGGGGGAACGGTTCCTTTGGGAATCCCCCTGTGGGCAGACGGGGGAGAGAGAGGGGCAGGGTGTTTTTTGGGGGGTCCCTGGGTGGGGGCTGGGCACCGTTGCCGCCTCCTGGCTGGTTCTTCTTTGGGTGGCTCCTGCCAAAGGCTTCCTCTGAACCTGGCCCTGAGTGCTTCACTCTCTGCTTCTCCCAGATGGTGCTGGCCAACAGCTCCTTTCTGACCCACTTTGCTTCATCCCTCTTCGCCCCTGCTGGACGCCATCCCCGGCTTCCCCAGGCCCCTCCGAGGCCGTCGACTGTGTGTCTTCTTTGACACGACTGTCCCCAGATAGAGGGCTGTGGAGTGGGCCAGCTCGAGGCCAGGCTTTCTGGTCCCCCGCGGGCTGAAGGCCCACATTTCTGAGGACTTCTCTACTTTTTACCCCCAATCTTCTGAAGTCGGCCTGATGGCTTCAGGAAGGTCCCATCTCACACAGACCCCCAAGGCCTGGGATTCGAGTTTGTACGTCAGTCATCGAAAGGTCTAGGATGTTGGCGAGTGGCATCTGGATGGCCATCCTTCGGCCAGGAGCCACCGCTCTTGGCCGGCCATCTGTGGCTCTGCTGGCTTGGCTTCTCTTTGGGCATCATTGCCCCTTTTTAGGCAGCAGAGACTGGCCTGGGTCGTACCCTGGCATCCGGCACTGCCTGGCCCCTCGTCGGCCCTTCCTAAACGTGGACGGAATCGACCCAAAGGGAGGGAACGGCACCCTGGGTGGGGTCTGGCCACCCCCTCCTTGTCTCATCTTGGAGGAGTCAGAGCAGCCAGAGGGAGAAGATGCGGGTCCTGATTCTCGGGGTGCCTTGGGCTGTCCCTTAGCCCAGAGGAGGAAGGTCACCCCTCAAGTCCCTTCAGCTTCTGGCAGGGTCCTGTGAGCCCGGCTCTCCCTCGGCCCCCCTCACAGAATGACAGGCTGGGCCGAGGGACCTCCAGGCCTTGGAGCCGCCGCTTCCCGTCTGTCCCTCTCAGACCGGACCTGTGAGGACCATCAAGGGCACGAGCCCTCCCACGCGCTCAGGCTTGCCTTCTGGGTAACTCGGCGGCTTTCGGGGGCTTCCCGGGCCCTGGCGGGGTTCAGTCCCTCAGCCAGACCAGCAGAGACCATCTGCCTGACAAGGCCCAGCGCTGGGGGCTCCCAAACACAGTGTCCTGCGATCTCCGTGTGTGATGGGTGCAGGCCGGGGGGCTCCGTTCAAAGCTCTTCTTCCGCTTCCTTGTTTTTCCAGCGGACAGACCCAGATCTCAGCAGGTGAGGACGTCCAGCTCCATAAGACGGACCTCTTCTTTGGATGCCATAACAGGGCCTTACCTCACAGGGCAGTGGCCCCGGGACCCCCACGTCCACTACCCGTCGTGCATGAAAGATAAAGCAACCCAGGTAAGAGCCGGGGAGCCCCAAGTCCCGGTGAGGGGCGGCCCTCGCTACCTCGAATAGCGGGGGGCCGGGCTCGGGGCCTGCCTCCTGGACCCGTGACTGAGGGAGGGACGAGTATGCAGAGAAGACCCCCCTGCCCGCCCGCCCTCTGTGCCTCTCTTCCCTTTTCCCTCCCCACAATGCCTGGCACACAGCAGGTGCCCAGGACATATCTGTGCCCGTCTGACCAGCAGAACAGCTTCACCTGGTTTGCTTAAGTTCCTTTGGCATCGCGATGCCCCCCCGGTCCCCCCCCAGATGTCAGACTGAAGTGAGCCCCAGGCCGAGCGGCTCCGGAAGCAGGGACTGAGGGCGGCGGCGCTCCCCACGCCCAGCGCTGCGTCCCCAGAACTCCTGATCCAGCTGGGGGGACGATGTGCCCGGCGGGTTTGGCTGCCAAGAGATGGCGAGTGCCGGGTTCTTGAGGGATCGTGCGCGTGCATCCATGCATGTGCGAGTGTGTACATGTGTGTGCACACGAGTGTGCATCCATGTACGTGAGCGTGTGCATGTGTACGAGTGTGCAATGTGTGCGTGTGCGTCATGCGAGCGTGTACTGTGTGTATGTGAGTACGCACAAGTGTGTACATATGTGTGCATCCACGTGCGTGTGAACGCATCCATGTATGTGAGTGTCCGTGTGTGCATGAGCATGTGTACGTGTGTGTGAGTGCATCCATGTATGTGAGTGTGTGCATGAGTGTGTACGTGTGTGTGTGTGTGTGAGTGTGTGTGAGATAGAGCAAGAAAGGGAGAAAGACTTAGGGGGGAGATGGCCAGCCAGCCAGAGACAGCCACACGGAGGCAGACGGACTCCGGACAGAGGAAGCGCTCTCTCTCCTCCCCGTGTCTCTGCGTGGCCGCCTGGCTCAGCTTTGGGGAGCCCCCGCCGCCCCCTCCTGGTGCTGCTCTGGTTTTGTTTTCCCCCAACAAGGGCTCCTGAGCTGGGGGGGGTCTTCGTGCGGGCTTCGAGGGATGTGGAGGCGCAGCCGGCCTCGGTTCTTGTGGGGGAGGTGAGGCCTGTCTGCGGCCTTCGAAGCCCTGCGAGTGTGTCGGCCCGAAGGAGGAGGTGCTGCCTGGCTCTGGGGAGCCCTCGAGGGGAGGGAAGGCGTCAGCGGTCAGTGTGCAGGCTAGAGAGGAGGGGGACATCCAGGCGCCCGAGTCCCCTCTGTCGTCCGCCTGCCCGGGTCCTTGATGTGGGCGCCTGGAGGAGAAGGTCTCCCGTGGGCCGAGGGGAGGCCTGGGCCCGGCCATCGGACCGGCAGGGGCGTGTGGGAGACGAGGGATCGCCAAGTGGAAGGCAGGGAGGGGGCGGCTTGTGGAAAGCCTCGAAGGCCAACCGGCTGAATCTGAACTGACGCAACCCTGAGCTAATGGGGAGCCGCCGGCGGTAGAAGCTGGAGGCGGACGCTTGGGAGGCCCCCGGAAGAGGCCGGGTCGAAGGGGATGAAGGGACATCTGGGAGAGACGCGGGGACGGCCGAAGGGCAGGCTTTGAGCCCGGCTGAGGCTGGGGAGGCGGCGAGGGATGAGGCGGGGGCGGCCCCGAGCCGGGGAGCCTGCGATCCCTGTGACAGACGGGTGAGAGGGTTTGAGGGCCCATTCTGGACGCTCAGCCGTCTGCGGGGCCTCCGGGAGGAAACGTCCAGGAGGCTCGGACCGCGGGCTCTGGCCATCGGTAGAGGAGGCGCCGAGGAAGGAGGTGGCCTGGAGGCTCTGCAGGGGGTCTGGCCAGAAATGGGGTCTCAGGATGATGGCCGGCCTCCTCCCTGGCAGGAGCCTCCCCTCCTGAGACTCTCCTCCCTGCCTTGTCTCTGCCCATGTGAGGATGAGGCTGCCGCTCATTGGCACGCGCCCTGTCTGACGGGCACCCTCAGCCCTCGGCACGCGCCCTCACACCCTCTTGCTGTCCATCTGCTCCCGGGACACTGAAGCCTGCATGGCGGTCAGACGGGCTGAGGGGCCCCGCCGGGCCTGCCCGAGGCACGAGCACTTCCTTGGGCAGGACGGGTGGAGAAGTTTGTTCTGGCAGCCAGGAAGGTGGAAGCGGGTGCCCCGGGCTGCCTCGAGCTCAGCAGACATGGAAGGGGCCCAGGGCATCCGCCACATCCCGGGCCGTCCGTCCAGCCCCTGGACACCGATGACCCTGGAGAAGGGAGGGCCGGGCTGGCGGCTTCGTCCCTCCCGAGTTGGCACGTTGCCCCTGGGGTCCCCCCCCTCGTCCTCGTGTGGAGGAGGTGTCGTAGGTAACTCCCGGACAAAGATGGAGACCAGCCTGAGTGAGAGGCCGTCGGTTATAGAACCTGGATCCGGCCCAGATGGCCTGAGCCGAGGGCAGAAGGCGGCCGGAGCGCCTCTCTGCGAGTCTGGGGGCTCGGCCACTTGGGGTGCCTGTCTGGAGAAGGGCTGCCCGGAGGGGTGCAGGTCCTGCGCGCACACCTGTCTCCACAGGAAGCTCACTCATTCACCTATTGCTGAGCGGTCAAGAAGAGCTCCGCGAGCCACGGCCGGGTCTGACCGGATGCTCCCCTCGGCGTAGCCGTGCCAGCACCCCTTTCTTCACCCCTTTGAAACTTGACTCCCGGGAGGTCTGGCGTTCCTTCGAGGGCACGTGGATGACTGCGGCTGGGGGAAGGATCGCCAGCGTCGCCGTCACTTGGCCTTTTCTGGTCAAAGCCACAACTGGCCACGAGCAGCCTTTATCCTCTACCCGGACCCCAGCAGAGGAAGCAGAGGAGCTGCTGGACAGCAGATGCAGCTTCTCCTGGAGAAGTCTAGCTCGGGCCTGTCTGTGGGGCCCCCCAGGCATCCCTGTCCTCCCTCAGCCTCGATTTGGGCCAGCTTGTCAGGCCCAGCTCATAGAAATGCCTTCCTTCCATCAAGCCCCTGTTGTATAACAGAGGTCCCCCGCTGGCATCCCCTGGCACGATGCCCAGCCCGGCCCATGGGGGGCCTTTATGGAGTCCTTGTAAAAAGCAGAAAACCTTCATTTCGTGGGGAGGAAACACGTACGCGCACAAAGCAAATACGGGGTCCTGGCGAGCGCGGGGAGCTCAGGTTAGAGGGAGGGTTGGCACTCCTGCCCTAAGGATGAAGATGGTAGAGGGGTGGTACCCGGCGGGAGCACTGAGGGCCCACTCAGACTACACCGGAGGGCAACAGACAGGCATTTGCGCTGGGCTCTGGAGGCAATAGGGAGCCCTGGCATGCTTTGGGCAGAAGAGTGACTGCTTAGAGGGGTGCTCAGGAGCGCACGGTGGTAGCCGTGTGGGCGCAGAGTGAAGAAGGAGCCTGAGGGGACCCTGCCTCAGTGACCCAGGCGAGAGCCAGCTCCAGGGACCAGAGGGAGACGAGTGATGCCGGCAGGCCGTGGAGTGACTGAAGGAGTCCAGGAGCCCTCTGCGGTGGGGATGCCCAACTTCAAGGAGGGGCGAGCTCAGAGAGGAAGAACTTGGCTCGCCCGTGTTGGGTTTGAGCTGCCCAAGAGATTTCTGGTTCCCACAGACACTGCCCTTGGGCAGGGCTAGACTCTTTGGAAGCTCTGATCGTCCCCTGTGAGGAGGGGAGGAGACAAGAAGCCACTCTAAAAGGCCCTGAATTTCTGAGGCTGGGGGGGAACCCCAAGAAGAAAGCCCGAACCATATTTACTTAGGCTAATGCCTTTTCTACCCTTTTGTTTTCACTCTTTCCACCTCTTTGTAAATGAAAGATTTATAATTTTCATATATCAGCCAAACCATTTAACGCTTACACCTGAGATTGTGAAGATGGACAAAATGTATGTTCCCATCTCTACTACAAACCATTTTTTAGCATCCATTTAAAGACAGGTTTGAGTCCCGGATTCCTTCTCCTCCTCCCTCCCCGCTCTGATACAGACTTCACACGCGCACTCACGTGGAATGGTTTTCCATTGGAGTCATTTTGGGACCTGCTCGCTGAGGGACAAGAGGAGGGCCGCGTGGTGCTCTCTGCTCCTCGGAAGGATGGATAATTGGCTCAAAGATGCCCTCACAGTTGAACTCTCTCATAGGCTCCCAACTGCCACAAAAGCAGGAAAATGGAGGTTGGCTCTGGGTAAGTAGATACAGGCCATGGTCGCTTTGATGAGAATATTCTCACACCAACTGACTTAATTTCAGCAAGGTTTTAATGACTTGAAGAGTAAAGGATGGATGGATTATGAAAGGTTAGAGCTGCGGTTCCCAAACTTTTTTGGCCTATTGCCCCCTTTCCAGAAAAAATATGACTCAGCCCCCTGGAAATGAATTTTTTTTGAATTTTAATAGCAATTAATAGGAAAGATCAATGCCCCTGTGGCCATCACTGCCCCCCTGGATTGCTGCAGCACCCACCAGAGGGCGGTGGCGCCCACTTTGGGAATCACTGGGTTAGAGGGATAGGTCAGATCTCTCTAGTACTTCGGTGATGACAGGATGGCTTCTCCCCTAATGGGGCAGAAGCCCATACAGAAATCTTGTGTCCCAAACTCCCTATCAAGCTATTCTACTTCACTATATAAACTAAGTATAAGTGCAAGATGATTTATAGATTAAGTTGATCGAAGATCCGTTGTTATTGAAAGTTTGTTGATGACTGCTAGCCGGATATCTTTACAGCAGTACTAAATCCAGGTCAGTGTGAGACAGTCTTGATTGCTCTTCTGCTCAGAGTTGTGCTAGGCCTCAGAAAGTAGTAGTAACCCATCACCCTCTTTCCTCCCAGCAACCTGTACCCAGAATGAGTGAGTCTCTCGGTTTGGGGTACTCCCTTATATACCCACATTCTAACTGCCCTTAACTGCCCCTCTCTTGGGGTTCCATAGAAGTGTACCCCACTTGGGATTACTTAAGTTACATGGGTCATGCCTTCTTCCTGGGCCTGGGTGCGGCTTCTTCCTTCCTCGTCTGTCCCGGCCTTTGTCTCGGTCCTTCTCGGCTCTCCTGGTTGGAGGCCGCTGCCCAAAGAACCTCTTCATGGGCATCCCGTGGCCTCTGGCGCCGAGTGCACGGTGGTCCCCCAGACGAGGCGGAGTGTGAGGGAATGGCACGGACACTGGCACCACCAGGTGCTGTCCCCAGATGAAGGCCCCCAGCCCAAGGGTTCTCATGTGGTTGACATCGTGTGAAACTTGGATGGCATAAAAGAGGGCGCAGTGCAGATGGAAGCTGGGGGGGAGCCTGAGACCAAGAAGAGAGAATGGCTGGTTCGTCCAAGCCTTGCTTCAGTCCAAGGCTGGAAAGTTCAGTCTAAAACTAGCAGCTTAAATCGTGCTCAGACAGTGCTCCAAAGTGATCTGGTCAGAGTATGTAAAGGGACACTCGGTCGGGGACTGGGGCTGGGTTCCAGGCCTCGTCTGGCCCTTTGGCTTGTCTTGGAATGAAACCTGTCACATCTGGGGAGCCCTCAGATGGGCCTTTGGGCCTCAGTAAGCCCATCTGTAAGGGGAAGGCTCAGACCTGGTGGCCCCAAAGCCAGGATGCCACCTCTCTGGGCTCCAGCCCGTTTGCCCCTTTGTAGAACAAAGGAGCTAGACAAGGTCTCTGCATCCCCTGACTAGGAGGGGAGCCTGCGGGGAGCCTGGCCGAACGGCCAAGAAGCTGGAAGTCCCTGGAAGACTGAACCATCGTCCCCTTTTAAAAGAACCGCTCCCCAAGGAGGAGATGATGGAAGGCGCTACTACAGGAGCCAGGAGCCGGGTAGGGCAGATGGGATGGCCCCACTGCCATCAGGAGGCTGCAGGTGACGCGCGGCATTCGAAGTTGGAGATGGGCAATGCCTGGTTGGCTCACTGCACTGCACCATGAAGCTCTCTAGATAGACCATTGAAGGGGCACCAGACAAGGAGTCGTGTGCCAGGACAGGACGCAGAGGCTCTGCCAAGGGGCCCCTATATAGAGGGAATATTTTCCTTCTTATTTTTTTTATCCAGAATTTAATTTTTTTTTAAATTTGGAATTTTTTGGGGGGGGTATTGGTTTTCTTTTGATGTTGCTTCATAAACCTCGTAACTCAGTCATGTATCCTGGGGTGATTCTGGTGTTGGTTAACACCCTCCTCAGGGCAGATTGTGTAATTGTCCTAAAATCCAAGATTTAAAATCTTTTTGAGAAATTTCAGGAAAAGAAACTTGTCAACAACCCAAATCAAGAAAGATCTTTTTGAAGAAGTTGCCATAAAGATGCCTATAGAAGCCACACACTGCATCAAAAGATCCAGAATGAACTTTGGGACATTATGAACTGAACTGAAGGAGGTTGAACATACTTATTCTGAATGTAAACTCTTATGCCAAAGGGGACTGCCCCCTAATTGGCATTTTGTCAATGTGTCTATCAATCATTTTTGTTTTCTTCTTTTATTTTCCTCTTATCTCTAAATATTGTAACTCCCTCTAAGAAAGTGCAATATTGTATGAACTTTTACCTAGAAGATCTTTATAAGATAGTTATGTTTAAATGATCCATTGGGGAGACTAGTCTCCCAAAGGATCACAGGGGGGATTGTGTAGAGGGAATTTCATCCCCTCCCTTTTGTGGACTGCCGACCCGTTCATTCCATTTTTCACATGCCAGTGCTGTATCCATGAACATAGATAAAAGGGTGTGGATGGAGCCCACCTGGGTCTTTTTGGCTCACTACTTCCCAGAGCAAGAAGGGGATGGATGGAGAATCCTGCGGTTGAGTGACACATGGTCAGACATAGTAAGAAAGACTTTAAATCTATGCTTATCTATCTTTCTTATTTCAAGTGATTATTAATAAACTTTATAGAAAATAAGAACTTGGAAGATATTAATTTTAAATATAACACCCCCAGAAGGGTGCCCTTTGCATCCTTTGCAGTGGGCACTGTCCTCAGGGATTGGGGCTCTGAGTGTCCGGCCTCTGGAGAAGGGAGCATTGCTTAGGCTCCTCCAAGGGCAGTGCTCAGGGGCGTTGTCTGCCCTCCCAGTCGTGGGAGGATCAAGGTGGGACCCCGGAGGAGGCCAGTGGGGGACATCTGCCCGCTGGTGAGGGGCCTGGTGGCAGGGAGGGGCCCGGTGGCGGGGAGGGCCCCAGGAGGGTAGACGGGTCTTCCCCATCCCTTCTTCAACTGTGCTCAGTTGTGATGTGGCCGGGCCGGTGGTGATTCTTCTTTGGGACTCTTCTTGGTCACAGCCAGCATTTCTTTCTTTTGGTCCCTGCTTTAGCAAGACTCGACTGTCATGGCTATCTCAGATCTCCTGGGGAAGACCCTGTTTGACCCAGTTCTGTCCGCCTCCCATCCTCCCCCATCCAGGTGCTTTGGGGGTGGTGAGGCGGCTCTGCTCTCCTTGAGGAAGGGCCTCATTGGGCCCACACATGCCAGCCACGCTGCTCAGTTCTGGTTTATTTTTTTCTGGGTTTCCTCCTGGAGCTGGGGGCTGGGGGCTGTCTCTGGGGGCCTGTGATGTACCTCTTGTTTTCCTTTCACCAGACCCCGAGCTGTTGGGCTGAGGAGGGGGCTGAGAAGAGATCCCATCAGCGCTCAGCGTCGTGGGGCAGTTCGGACCAGCTGAAAGAGGTGAGGCTGTGGGTTGGCGGGCCCTGCTCGAACCTTTTGTCCCAGAGGCTGCAAGAATGAGCTCTTCTGGGTTTCTGGCCTGACCTCCTTCAGGTCAAAGCCGATTCGTGCTTCCTTCTCTCGGGCACTTTGTCCTTTTCCTCCTTCCTGCTGGGCTGCAAGGTCTCCGTGAGGTTACTGGAGCTCCTGGAGGCTTCCGTAGTTTTTGCATCCACAAAATGATGCCATTGTCCAAGATGATCCCTGGGGACCCTCTGGGCTCGGACCTGGGACCCTCAGGCCTCTGTGTGTGGCCAATGAGCCCTCCCACAGCCTGACCCTCCAGGCCCACCCCTGGCCGGACAGAGATCAGGATGTTCCTGGGCCCTTCTGTGGTCATCCGTCCGGGGAGGCCATGGAGGAGGCCTGCCAGCTGCCTTGCTTTCTTGGCCTTTTGTGTGAGGGACCCCTGCAGGATGCTCGCTTGGGGCAGGGACCTCAGCATGAGAAAAGGAGCCAGTAGAGATGGAAGGGCCAAATGGGGCCCCCTGGATTTTCCGGCCTCTCTGTGGCTTTGGGAGGGAGCTCTCTGAGCCCAGTCCTTGCAGCTTCTTACTCCTCCAGGTCAGGGACGGGGTGCAGGGCAGAGCGTGAGGGGCATCTGGCAGCCCCCCCAAGGGATTGGGCCCTGGCCTTGGAGCCAGGGAGCCCCAAATTCAGATCCATCCTGATACTGCTCATCTGTGGGACCCTGGGCAAGTCCCTCAGCCCCATTTGCCTCAGTTTCCTCATCTATAAAGTGGAAGCAGCCCTCCTAGCAACACCTGCTTTACTGGGTTTTTCTGACCCTTAAAGAGCCATGGAAATGCCACCTGTTCCTGTGTGCCCATGGGCAAAGGAGCCCTTCATCCCCCTGACCTCTTTCCCTGTGGCAAAAGGGATAGAGCTGCCCTGAGGACGGGGATGCCAGGCTTGGGCTCAGTGGTCCTGGCTTAGAATTCCCCACAGCGCTCCCTCCTGCCAGGCCTTTCCCTCATCGTCCCAACCTCTTCTTGTCACTGAGTGTCCCTGAAAGAGGGAGCCCCCCAGAGGATGGCATGAGCCTCTGTGCCCATTCTGGGGCCTCGGCCACCTTCAAGGCGGGCAGCTGTGCCATAGGTGCCCCCCCTGGCACGAGAGGCTCCTAGAAGGCTCTTCCTGCTTCTGTGTTCTGTTGTTTGCTGCAGCCTCTCAGGATGACCTGCGGGAAGGAGAAGGTTCTGTTTTGTCATGTTATGCCTTCACCCGATAAACAGGTTTGGGATCTGCTATCCTGATTCCTCACGCTTGGAGCTGATATGGACAGGGACCACCCAGAGCTAGAGGGGAGCCCTGGAAGTCCCCCTGAGATGATGTTGAGCCAGCGAGAATTACCTCAGGGCCTGTTGGGTGCTGCAGATAATAGGGATTTGAACTCAGATCCTTTGTCTCCCCAAATTCCTTTGTTGTTGGTTTGATTTAGGGACTCGGGCCCCCATCCCTCCCCTCTGTGTGTCAGAAGCTGGACTTGAATGCAGGTCTTCTAGGCCCCGGCCCAACCCTTGGTCCAGTCTGCTGCCTCAGGCCTCCCCAACAGTGTCCAGTTTGGTCTGGCTGCCGGGGTTGGGGTAGGGATGAGTTGGAGGTGGAGGCAACGAAGGTGGAGGTGGTGCTGTGGGGCCTTGAAGAAGCTGCTTAGTTGAACCCTCCTCCGGAGACTTCTCTTTGTATCCATTAGAGTTTGTCCATAGCTTGGCTTCTGCAGTTCTTCCTTCCTCATGGGCGTCCTGGGAAGAGCCTGTCCTTTGGCATCGGACCAGCGGTCCTGATTCCCTCTGTCATCAGGACTGTGCTGGTTCTGAAAAGCCCAGAATTCTGGAAGATGCCCACTGGGGCCAAGCTCAGGTGTTTTCAGTTAGGAATCCCTTTGCTCAGATTCATGTGTCCTGTTCCCATGGCCACCTCGTGTGAAAGGAGAACCTCAAAGAGTGTCTGAGAACCCTGATGTGTCCAACCATCCTGAAGAGTGTCTTGAGCACCCTTGAAAAAAGGAAAACACCGGAGACTGTGCACACTGGGGAAAGGGTTAATGACAGCAAACAACTGAAACTCGGGGGAAATGGGTTGGAAATGAATGAGAAACACCAGAGGTACAGGGAGAGGAAACACCATGTGTCTTAGCTGGGGTAAACAAACAGTAACTGACACTAAAGCCAGGGAAACAGTTCAGTCTCGGTGGGTTCTTGGTGGCTGGGAGAGAGGACAACAAGGAAGTTTTACCAAGTTCACTTAATGGTTTGGTCAAGGATAGGATCGATAGGAGGGATTTCTAACTTCTCATGTTTGTTATCAACTGCCAGAGAATGTTGGCTCTGGGTTGGCTGTACTGCACTAACAGCCAGCCAGCAGTGGCTGAGCCAGAGTGGGACAAGGGATTTGGGGACTCTCATCCAACACGTCCACCATGACCCCAGATGCGTTTTGGACCGGGAACTCTTCTGTCCCAGCAAGTAATCCAAATAGGACGAGGGAGTAAAGGGGCTTCCTGCTTGTCTGCCAACAGCAGGCAGGCAGCCACTCAACCTAGGACTTGCTGGAAGCCAAGTCTTCGTGAGATCCCAAGATCTGCCCACAGGCTCAGAGGCTTGGCTGTTCAGATGCCAATTCAACACGCTCCCAGGCAGCCAAGTCACCGTATGGACGAACCTCTCCAAACATTCTAAGTCAGAATGTTCTCAGTCTCCGCCGGGCTTCAGCTTAATCTGTCTGCTTACTTATCCTAAATCGATTCCTAACCTATAAATTATATCTAACAACCCAAAGAGTGTCTGAGCACCCCAGAATGTCTGAGAACCCCAGTAAGTGTCTAAGCACCCCAGTGTGTCTGTTCCTGGACACATTGAGCAGGTACCTCAGGGACTACATTTCCCTCGGCTCTAAGGAGTCTGGGGAGCCACCAGGAGCCTAGCCTGAAGGAAAATGGTGGCTCGACTGTCCAAGCATCTTGATACGGGGGGTGTTCCCTGAGGGCAGGAGCTGGGCAGAGGCACCCCTGACACCCCGTGTTGCTGAAACTTGGGGAGAATGCCTCGTTCTGGTGGGGCTAGGCTGCCCGAGCACCCCTTTGGCCCTTGAGGACCCCCCCCTTGCTCTCCCCACTGAGCTCTTCCAGCCTCTGAGGGCAGAATCGGGCCTTTCCCCTGCACCCATCTGGTCTTTTAGGCAGAAGCTTGGCTCTGGTCCCCCAGCAGTGCTGAGCCTCAGCCCTGTCACTGATGCACTGCTGGGGGAGCCAGCCCGGAACCCCCATTCTGGAGGATGATCCGGGGCCCTGCAAGGGCCACCACCAGGCCTGAACCCCGTGAAGTCAGGGATGGGCCACACAAGCGTTTCTGGCAGCAGAGCCAGGGCCGAGGGATATCCGTGTGGGGGATGGAGAACCGCCGCGCTGAGCCGGGCCTGAGTGAAGCGAGTGGGACGGGAGAGCCTCGGCGGGCTTCGCTCCTCGACGTCACAGAAGACGCGGGTCTGCGCGCTCCGAGAGACCGAGAGTCGGGCAGGATGGCAGCCTCGGCCCCGGCCGACCCCCCACCCACGAGGCACGTCGCGGCATCTTTGAGGGCGTTTGCAGACGGCACGATGCCCCAAGGCCGCCTCGCCGTCGGCTCGGTGCCCGGCTCACACCAGGCACTTCAGAGATGGTGACGGCCTGGCCAAGCTTCCCCTCCCGCTGCGAGGAGCCTGGCGGGCATCGCCCCCTTCACAGCTGGTGCCAAACGTGCCCGCAGCACTGACTCCCGGGCAGCCGAACTGGCGGAGACGTCGTTGGCAAACGTGCCGCCCAGAGGATGGGGATGGGGCTGCGCTCGGCCTTCACCCTCTTGCCCATCGGAGTCCGGGCACCGTCTGACCGCCGGCCCTGGCAGAACCGCTCCTGGGGGCTCATCTCTCGGATGGCTCCGTCCATCTGGCTAGGATGCCTGGAACGATGGGAGCCTGCCACGTGGGCACAGGCCTCTGCCGGGGGCTTCGGGGGCTCTGTGAGGGGGCGCGCTGCCCGCTGTACAGAGGAGGAAACGGAGGCCCAGCTTTCTGCGCTCACACGGGTTTGCGGTTTGAGTCGGAGACTCGGCCCGGCCGGCAGAGGGAGAGCCCTCGGGGTGTCCGCGCCCCCCGGCCCCTCCGGTCACCCCCTCTTCTCCCGCAGATCGCCAAGCTGAGGCAGCAGCTCCAGAGGGGCAAGCAGGGCAGCAGCCGGCACGGCCACCGCGACAAGGAGCGCCACTCGCCTCTGCACGGGCACCCCGCGGCCAGCAGCCAGACCCAGGTGAGTTGGGCCGGGGGGCAGGTGGGAGGCCGGAGCTGGGGGGCCGGGGCGGAGCCTCATTGGGGCTCCTGGCTGTGTTGGCAGGCTGCGGGCTCCAGGGCCGCCTCGGTGGCTGTGTCTGGCGCGCCGGGGCCCAAGTCGGCGGCTTCGCGGGCGGCCTGCAGTGTGGAAGGCATCAGCCCGGAGCTGGAGAAGGTCTTCATCAAGGAGGCCAGCGCCAAGGAGGACGGGGGCAAGGTGAGGCCTGCGGGGGGGCCGCGGGACAGACGGAGGGGGCAGAGAGGTGGGGCCAGGTGGGAGGGGAAGCCGAGGCTTCTTTAGGTTTGGGGAGACCCTCGCACCTCTCCCCCCCATGCTGGCTCCGGCCAGAGCCCGGCAACACGAGAAACAGGGCCCAGGCCGGCTCTGCTGCCCGGCCTGCTCTCTCCCTTCTCCCCAGTGCGGCTTCTTGTTCACTTCACACGTTCTCTGGTCATCTCCAGACCCCGAGCTCAGTTCCCCTCACGTGGCCTTCCTGGCCTCTCGGCTACCTCCTCTCCCTCGTCCCATCTCTCTGCACCGTCCATCCTCTCCTCCTTCCTTCTGTCCGTCCACCGCAGCGGAGTGGCCTTCCCCCTGAGCCTCCCCCCGGCCTCGTCTCTTCTTCCCGATGTCCAGCCTGGTTCATCCCCTGCTGCCCCCACACACGGCCACGTCCCTCCCTACCAGCCCGCTCCGGCTCCCTCCATCCCTGCTGACTGTCCGTCTGGAGGTTGCCTGTCCTGGGGCCTCGGCCTTCCCTCCTCTCCTTGGGCCTCACCGTCCAGCTCCAGACCTCCTCGGCGACCTTTACCCAGGCTGCATTCGCTGGCCCTGAGTGGCCTCTCCTGCGGGTCGTCTTCTGACCAGGGGCCTCCCTGATGGCCGTCTACCGACTCCGTGCCCCTCCCCCAGCCTTCAGATTCTTCTCTCACCCCCTGCCCCAAAGGGGTGCCTTCTGTCCCCTCCCACAGGGGATCTCCTGGCCCTGGAGGGGGTCAGGAAGTGCAGTGACCCCCCCGCTGCCCCCAGGCTCACACACCGGGTGCCATTGGACCTTTGGAGCCCCTCCCCGCATGGCCTCTTCCCCCTTCCAGCCTCCGCACCTTCCTCACTCCCCATCAGGCACTTTCTGGCCATCCCCCTGCCTTGCGGCGCTCCCTCCCTTTGTTCTGACTGCAGAGGGCCCGACCCAAATCCCACCTCCTCCAGGAAGCCTTCCCTGAACCCTCGTCGTTCTGCTGGCTTCTCTCTGAATTCTGGTGCGTGCCCAGCCCTGGTGGGCACTTCACAGATGGTGTCCTGGACAATGACGGGATGCCAGCAGTGGGTGGCATCCATGGCCTCCTTTTCTCGGGGAGGGACGTTCGCCTGCCTCCCCTCCTGGCAGTCCCAGCACCCACCCATCAGCCCCTCGGCAGGCCCTGACGCTTCTCTTAGCGCCCCGCGAGGGCTCTCCCAGGCCCGGCCCTGCGCATGGCTCTGTCCTCGTCCCCCTCAGAGCCCCAGCTCGGGCCGTCTGCTCTGTCCTGGCAGCGGGCCTCGCTCTGGGCAGTCTCAGCCGTCCCCCAAGCCTGGTGGGTTCCCCTCCCAGAGGCTGTGCCTGGCCTCCATTCTGGAGGGGGAACAAGCTCTGGAGCCCCCATAGCTGCCTCTGTGCCCTGTGTGTGCCCTCTGCTCCGTGTGCGCCCTGTGTGCCCTGTGTGTGCCCTCTGTGCCCTGTGTGTGCCCTCTGCTCCGTGTGCGCACTCTGCTCCCTGTGTGCGCCCTCCCTGTGTGTGCCCTCTGCTCCTTGTGTGTGCCCTCTGCTCCCTGTGTGCACTCTCTGTGCCCTGTGTGCGCCCTGTGTGTGCCCTCTGCATCCTGTGTGTGCCCTCTGCTCCCTGTGTGTGCCCTCTGTGCCCTGTGTNGTGCCCTCTGTGCCCTGTGTGTGCCCTCTGCATCCTGTGTGTGCCCTCTGCGCGCCCTGTGTGTGCCCTCTGCGCCCTGTGTGTTCCCTCTGC
This sequence comes from Gracilinanus agilis, assembly GCF_016433145.1. NCBI lineage: Eukaryota > Metazoa > Chordata > Mammalia > Didelphimorphia > Didelphidae > Gracilinanus > Gracilinanus agilis. The sequence continues at coordinate 1,663,968 of NC_058134.1, forward strand.
ATCCTGTGTGTGCCCTCTGCTCCCTGTGTGTGCCTTGTGTGTGCCCTCTGCATCCTGTGTGTTCCCTCTGCATCCTGTGTGTGCCCTCTGCTCCCTGTGTACGCCCTCTGCTCCCTGTGTGCGCCCTCTGTGCCCTGTGTGTGCCCTCTGCATCCTGTGTGTGCCCTCTGTGCCCTGTGTGTGCTCTCTGCATCCTGTGTGTGCCCTCTGTGCCCTGTGTGTTCCCTCTGCATCCTGTGTGTGCCCTGTGTGCGCCCTCTGTGCCCTGTGTGCGCCCTCTGTGCCCTGTGTGTGCCCTCTGCACCCTGTGTGCGCCCTCCCTGTGTGTGCCCTCTGCGCCCTGTGTGCGCCCTCTGTGCCCTGTGTGCGCCCTCTGCGCCCTGTGTGCGCCCTCTGTGCCCTGTGTGCGCCCTCTGTGCCCTGTGTGCGCCCTCTGTGCCCTGTGTGCGCCCTCTGTGCCCTGTGTGTGCCCTGTGCCTCTGGGAGCCTGCTCAGAGCTCGGTGCTGCCGCTGGTGGCGAAGGGGTAGAAGGAGGTTGTCGCGCTGCTCTTGCCCCCTTGTGTGTGTCCAGCCAGGAGCTGGGCTGAGACGCCGGAGGGCCGGGGAGGCTGGGGGGGGGGGGCGCACCAGGCGAGGAGGAAGGGCTGGAGGGAGGCTCGGGGGGTGCCCCGACACCCCTCAGGGGGCTCTTCGAGCTCCGTCTGCCGCTCGGTAGGGAGGCCGGGCTGGGTGGCGCTGGGCAGCAGGAGGGAGCCGAGGCCGGGCCGGGCTCACCGTTGGCGCTCCTTGTGTTCTAGCCTCTGGACCCGGTTCCAGACGGCCGCCGGGCCCCGCCGCCCGCCCCCCGCAGCAGCAGCAGCGGCACCCGCAGCATCGACACGCAGACGCCGTCCGTGCCGGAGCGCAGCAGCAGCTGCAGCAGCAGCCACTCACCCTGCGCGTCCCCCTTCCGGCCGGCTGAGTCCCAAGACGGCAGCCCCTGCTCCGCCGAGGACCTGCTCTACGACCGCGACAAAGGTGAGGGCCGGCCGGGGTGGGGGGGCATCTGTCTGTCTGTCCTGACCTGCTGGGCGTCCGTCCTGCCTCCAGAGGGCCTCCTCTTGCCTCCTCCCGCTGCCTCTGGGCTTTCTGTGGGTCTGGCCAGGCAGGCTCTTGTGTCCGTTCTCCAGACAAGGCCTGGAGGGGCGGCCAGGGGGGCGCAGGGGCCGGCCGCAGGGACTCTTCCCCTCTCCGGCCTCCGAGGGAGCCTCTCTGGCTTTGCCTCCTGGCTGGCCCCCGGCCTTCTCGGCCTTCCCAGGGCACTAAGAAAGGCGTCTCCGACCAGGAAGAGTTGTTGGCCAGACAGAGACGGGGCGGGAGAGCCGGGTCAGCCGTCCGGCCGCCCCGTCACAGAGCGGCCTCCGCTCTTCTGTAAAACAGACAAGACTTGGCGTCACGCCAACGGCCCCTCGGGCTGGCGGGAATCCCAGGCGAGGCCACACAGAGTCTCCCGGCTTCTCCCTTTGGGGCCCAGAAGCCGGGCCTGACCCGCGGGGCCGTCGGACGTCCCCTCCTGCCGCGCTGCCTGAAGGGAGGCTCCGGCGGGCCTCCATCCTGGTCTCCCTGGAACAGTCCTGAGCTCACAGCGCGGCGCCGTCCGGAAGCGGAGCTCGTCATCGTCTCACCCAGAAACCAGGGACGGCCTCGTTCATGGCGGAAGCGCCTCCGGGAGGGCCCCGGCAGGAGCCTCGTCGTGACGGGAAAAGGGACGAGAATCGAACCTGCTCTTGTGGTCACGGCGAACGAGGACATTTGAGGACGTCTGAGAGCCGAGGCTCCTGGCGGCGGCCCGAGACGGGAGGTCCCGGGTTCAGATCCGGCCTCAGACCCTGCTGCCGAGCTTCAGCACCGTCCGGTCAGCGTCCGGCACTCTACAGGGGCGGCGGCTCCTCCAGACGCTTCTATTCACTCGGGAATTGCTTTTGTTTTTGAGTAACTTTTATTTTCTCCCCATTTACACGTAATAACAATTTAAAAAAAAATTCACTTAAACCAAGTTTTGATTCCACATCGCCTCCTTCCTGACTTCTCCCCCCACCCGGAGAAGGCAGGGAAGCGGCCTTAGACGGGAAAAGCAGGAGAGAGAACGAGCGTCTGTCCGTCCCCAACAGCGCCGCAGCTTCAGCACGTGGCTGTGGCGTCCGGCCTCCTGCGGGTCTCGTCCGAGGCCCCTCCCCCCCCCCCCCCCCCGAGCTCTCCAAGCGGAGCCCCGACGGATGTCCTCGTGCAGGCGGGTCTCCCCTCCGGCCCGTCTCTGCCCCGGGTCCTGCTTCCCCTCCAGCGTTCTCCTTCTCTGTCTCTTCATCTCAGCCCGGCGAGACTTGGGGCCCTTTTAATGTGCATTTCTCCCATCCAGAGGGATTTAGAGGCTTTTTCCAAATGGCTGCAAATGCCTTTGATCTCCTCATCTGAAAGTCGCCTCTTCAGGCTGCCTTTTGGCATCTTTACGGCAGGCACGTGCCAGACGCCGCCTCGCCCTAAAGGCCCGACCCCGCTTACTGCCCAGCTTCCACGGCCTCCCAGGCCGGCCTCAGCTCCGACGGCTGCACTCTGGCCACATCCGATCCCGCGTGCCGTGACGACACCCATGAAGAAGTCGACCTAGTGACTGGCCGTGCTTGTGCTCGTCACGCGCCGCGCGGCTTCTCCGCATCTCTTCAGACACGCCCATCGCAGGCACTGTTATCGGGACGCTCTTCTCCTCCGCCATGAGTCCTGGCAGCGGCACGGTCCAACCCGAGCACACACGGCACCGTTAAGGCCACGGAGTGACCGTTTCAGTACTAAGTGAAATCTGGTTTATAACTACTCACGACCATTTAGATCTCCATTTGTTAAAGTAGCTCCCCGTGGTTAGCGCCGTAAAAAGAAAGGAAAAAGTCTCACTGGATCAACACTCACTTTGACGCTTTCCGTCTCTCCATCACCTTCTTGGGTCCTTTCACAGACTTGGATCCATTTTTGGCCTCACCCAAAAGTCTAGTGAAGCGTTTTTTGTCCCTTGAAATCATCCCCGACGTCTCTCGTCTCTCGTCTCTGGGAGGCTTTCCTGAGGGCGGCTTCCCAGGCTCCTCCCCCCGAACCTCAGATGGCCCGGAATTTAGGCTACGGAACCACATGGAGTTTGCCACACCGGAACGGAAGCCGCTCGACCTCTCTCTTGACAGTCGCGTCCGTGTCTGTAGAAATGAGCCTTTTGCTCGTTCGCTCTTTTCTCTGTTCCTCAGGGCGGACTGTGACTTTAAAGCCTTTCAGGTTCTGCTCCAAGTTTCCTGTTCCCGCCAGGTCCTCCTTCCCTTGTTCTCCGTAGCCCATAGAAGCAGAAAGTGAAACATCAGCCGCCATAGTAAGACGTTGAATAAAACAAACCCACGTATCCAAAATGGCAGCTTCCTTACACGATCTACTCTCTGCCTCTCATTTTGCACTGACAGTCTATTCCCGATGCTTAATCACCTCCCAATTGCAGCGTTAAAATGGCTGCTTCTCGTTTTTCATCCTCATTTTCCTAATTGTTAGAAGGAAAGAGGAGAAATGGGTCTCAGCACGTAAGAGAAGGAGTTTTGCAAGAAGAGAGCAGCCACACGCTAGCACACGGGACGCCCGCAGCCCGGGAGAGCGCCTGGACATCCTGTCTGGGGCTGAGGAGCTTTCTGATGTCCTGAGGCTGAAGAAACTGACCTCTTATTTCCTCTGGAAAGAACCCCGTCTGGAAGAAAAATCCGACTGTCCCCATGTGCTGGAAGTGTTCCCGTCTACTCAGAAGACCCGCGGCGGGCCAGCCTGCGCCCAACTCTGGCCTGGCCCAGCTACGGTGGATGCAGCCGCCCCGAGTTCATTCCTAAATATGGCCAAAGACCCGTCAGCTCATCAGGTTTGGGATCCAGACAGAAGGGGCAGGGCTCTGGGGAGCGTCAAGATAAAGGAGACGCCCCATTTCTCCAGCTTTTGTTCGCAACGTGTTCTAAGCCAATCAAATCTATATTTTATAAGTGTTCCTATCGGGCCTCTTCTTTTACCTTGAAGTCCAGTTTATTTATTTCAGACCACTTCCTCAGACCTTTCTCCTGTAAGGAGAACTTGTTTCCTTCATTTCAGTGCCATTTCTCAGGTGCCCGATGCCATCCTTGGATTCTTCCTTTCATTTTTTTCTCTTAAATGTTGCTTCTTGAAATTCAGTCTTCACATCCTATCCATTTCTCACTCAATGTAGTCCTCTGACCCTGCTTCAATAACGTTTAGCACATAAAAGATGTTAAACAAAGATTAGTAACAACAAAAAATCCACTCAGGCCACCCTTTCCCACTAATTTGTGCCTGCTAAATTGCCATTATAAAACCCAAGTTTTCACCACCAGCTCAAAGTGAGAGAGTGTGGGGGGGGGGGGGGGGAGGAAAAGGAATCTGACTTCGAGATTTGCAGTCTTCCCTCTTCCCACCCTATCGGTTTAACAATGCCTTTTAGCTGCTGGGAATGAGGACTGCGCCCCTCCCTAAAGGCACCAGGTGAAGCGGCTGGTCTGGGCACTCCACTTCATTCATTCATTTATTTATTGGGTTTCATCTATTTATTTGTTTGTTTAATTTTTTTTAGAAAAATTTTTTCCATGGTTCCATGATTCATGTTCTTACTCTCCCCTCTCCCCCTCCAGGCGACACGCATTTCGCCTGGTTTCTTCATGAGTCACCGATCGAGACCTATTTCCATGTTATTGATAATTGTACTGGTGTGGAGGCTACATCCCCAACCATGTCCGCATCAACTCATGTGTTCAAACAGTTGTTTTTCTTCTGTTTCTTCTCCTGTAGTTCTTCCTCTGAACGTGGGTAGCATCTTTTCCATAAATCCCTCAGGACTGTCCTGGGTCGCTGCATTGTTACTAGTAGAGAAATCAGTTACATTCGATTGTGCTACAATGTATCCGTCTCTGTGTACAATGTTCTCCTGGTTCTGCTCCTTTCACTCTGCATCACTTCCTGGAGGTCTTTCCAGTTCACATGGAATTCCTCCAGTTTATTATTCCTTTGAGCACAATAGTAGTCCATCACCAACAGATACCACAATGTGTTCAGCCATTCTCCAATTGAAGGGCAGACCCTCATTTTGCAGTTTCTTGCCACCACAAGGAGCAGCTATAAATATTTTTGTACAAGTCTTTTCCCCTATGATTTCTTTGGGGTACAAACCCAGCAATGCTCTGGCTGGATCAAAGGGCAGGCAGTCTTTTATTGCTCTTTGGGCATAGTTCCAAATTGCCCTCCAGAATGGTTGGATCCATTCACAACTCCATCAGTAATGCATTAATGTCCCAATTTTGCCACATTCCCTCCAGCATTTATTACTCTCCCCAGCTGTCATTTTAGCCAATCTGTTAGGTGTGAGGTGATACCTCAGAGTTGTTTTGATTTGCATTTCTCTAATTATTAGAGATTTAGAACACTTTCTCATGTGCTTATTGATAGTTTTGATTTCTTTATCTGAAAATTGCCTATTCATGTCTTTTGCCCATTTATCAATTGGGGAATGGTTTGATTTTTTTGTACAATTGATTTAGCTCTTTGTATATTTGAGTAATTAGACCTCTGTCAGAGTTTTTTGTTTTAAAGATTTTTTTCCCAGTTTGTTGTTTCCCTTCTGATTTTGGTTGCATTGTTTTTGTTTGTATAAAAACTTTTAAATTTAATGTAATCAGAATTATTTATTTTACATTTTGTAATTTTTTCTAACCTTGCTTGGTTTTAAAATGTTTCCTTTCCCAGAGATCTGACAAGTATACTATTCTGTGTTTGCCTAATTTACTACCAATATGGGAGATTAGGTTTAGATCAACATCTCACACTGTACACCAAGATAAATTCAGAATGGGTGAATGACTTGAACATGAAGAAGGTGCGCTCTCCCTTTTAGCCCAGATCTCTTCAGCTTCCTTCAAGCCCTCGCTTGTCACTAGGCAAAGGCGACCTCTCTTGGCCCCTGCCTAGTCCCCTTGTGTCTGGCCTCTTTGGTTGGAGGACTCCGACTCTCACGGCCACTTCCTTTCTGGTCGGTTCTCCACTTGGTTCTGGCATTCTTCTGGGTCAGAACCAGAACTGCTGAGAATGAGATGAAGCTGGTCCTCGTCCACTCATGGAGAGCTCAAGGAGCCGAGTTTACATCTGAGACGGTGACAGCCGTGGACCAAGCTCTTGGGGATGGCTGGCCTGAGCCTTCCAGAAGGGTCACACTTTCCCCTCAGAACTTTCCCAGCTGGCTCCTGTGTCCTTCCTGGAGAGGCCTGGGACAGGCTTCATCGTGCCTTGCTGCCGGGTCGGGGTCCCTGTCATGGCCTGTGAGGAGAGACGAGGACAGGACACGAGCCCTTCCGAAGCACAGCATTTGGTTTGATCTAGAGCCGTCATGTGAGCACGGCATTCTTGGCCTGCTGGAGTCTCGGTGGGTCCAGAACGGGGCAGCTCCTTGAGGCCGGAGCTCTGTACCACGGGAAGGTCAGAGGACGATGGACAGATCTCTGGACGATCAGAGACGATTTCGGCCCTGGTGGGTCTGGTGAAAGGCGCCTGTGCAGGGTCTGCCCCAGAGCAGCGGGGGCAGTTAGGCTGGGGTTCTGGCTAGCCATGGTGCCCAGGCTTTCATGGCAGTGCCAGCTCTGCTCCAGGTGTCGAGATGGGAAGGGATTGAAAGAGCCAGCCAGTGCCCAAGATGGCACAGAGAGCCCTGGTTGTGGGGCACAGTTTTGGGCACAGAAGTGTCCTCCAGCAGGCAAGAGCGGGTGCCCAGGAAGCCCGGGGCATGCAGATGGGCTTTGCCCTCCGTGTGAGCTGTGGCACTGTGGAAGTCCAGGCTCGGTCCCCAGGGCACCCCCCAAGAGTGACAGAGCCAACTGCTTTCTGTTTGCAGACAGTGGCAGCAGCTCGCCGCTCCCCAAGTACGCCTCGTCTCCAAAACCCAACAACAGCTACATGTTCAAGCGAGAGCCGCCAGAGGGCTGTGAGCGAGTGAAGGTCTTTGAGGAGATGGCGTAAGTACCCCATCGCTCCGGGGAGCAGGGGCCGAGGCTGGGGGCTCTCCCAAAGGGCTCACACTGGTCAGACGCTGCCAGGACTTGGGGTGTCCAGAAGGGAGGAAAGGGGTCCGGGAAAGGGCCGGGGAGATGCTCTCTAGAACCTGCCGCCCCCTCAGCCGTCACAGGGAAATGGGGAGAACCCCATTCCGCTGCCAGGAAGCTCAGGAAGCCGTTTGCCCCTCTGGCCCCTGTTCCTAATTGGGGCAGAGACCCAACAGGCCCCCCTAACTCTGGAAACTCCCCGATGGTTCACGGCATCCCTTTCTCTGTCCTAGGGCTCGCCAACCCATCTCGGCCCCTCTCTTCTCCTGTCCGGACAAAAACAAGGTGAACTTCATCCCGACGGGATCGGCCTTCTGTCCCGTGAGGCTCCTGGGCCCTCTCCTGCCGGCCTCGGACCTCATGCTCAAGAGTTCTCCGGGCTCTGGCCAGAGCCCGATCCTGAGCGCGTTGGCCGTCGAGCAGCTGTCGGCGAGGGTGGCTTTCTCGACTCTGTCCGAAGACGGCGGGGCCGTGGACTCGGCCGTGGCGGAGGTCAGCCTTCCGCCGCCGTGCCCGCCCCCGGGCGCCCCGCTGCTGAGCGAGTGCCCGGCCGAGGAGCGGGGCCCGTCTCAGGGCTACGTGGCCATCTGAGCCCTCAGGACCCCAGTCAGGACGGCCAGTGGGCAGAGCGGCCTCGGCCCCCGGAGGGTCTCGTCGCTTCTTGGGGGGTGGCAGGGCTGCTCGCGGGGTGTCTCATTCTGCATTTCCCAGTACGTCTGACCACAGGAGCGCCGCGTCCCGTGGTCTGGCCCGAGTTCTTCGTCGGCGACCTCTGTGTCAAGCAGCTGCCTGTCCCGGGGGAAGATGTCCGGCCGGCCTGATCCTTCGGGACGGCGATACCCAACCCGGGGTTTGTGGTGCCCCCGACACCCCGAGGCCCCGTCCAGCTACTTCAGCCGAAGTCTAACTCAGGTAACCCGGAACGCCAGGCACAGGCCGAAGAGAAGAGGCCGCGCGACGGCGCTCTGCATCCTCATTCCATTCCGTTTTCCTGGGAAGACCCGGAGGTGGCCCCGCGGGGGAGCCACGAGCAGGCTGTGGCGGCGGCAGCTGGACGTGAAGGGGGCGTCTTCCTGGTTCCCAAGAAGAGGCGGGAGGGGCCAGTCGTCCCTTCGTTCTGGCTGAAGAGGGCCGAGCTGGCTTCTCGTCTCCCTGGCCTTAGACGCGAGTGCCGTCGGGGTTCCTGGGCCAGACGGTGGCCGAGTCCCGAGAATCCTCTTTGGGGACTTCGGGAAGCCCTGAAAGCTCTCTCCTGCTCCTCCGTCAGTGGTCGCTTCTGGCCGGCTCCCCCGGGGGGCGGCGGGCTCTCTCCCTGACTCGGAGCCTCGGGCCTGGGTTCTGAGCTGGTGGGAAGCAGGCAGGCCCCCGGCTTTCCCCGAAGTCATCTCCACGCCGTGGCGGGCCTTCTTGTCCCCCTCTCAGACGTCCCCAGCCCGAAGCCGCTCTGAAGTGTGAAGGAACGAGGGCCGTCCCAGCTGCTGTTTGGCCAGAAGACCTTCTCCTTCTCTTCCACCAACATCTGCTGCCATTTTCCCCTGTGGGCGCACCTGTCAGTCAGTCAGTCAGTCAGCCTGGCCATGTGCTGGTCAGTGCACAAAGGCCGGGCCGGCCTCAGGCCCTTTGAAAGTCACCTTCTCGGCTGCCCTCCCCCAGCGCTCTGAGGCCGTGAAGAAGAGGCCGTGGAGGGCACATTCCCGCCCCCCCGAAGCTAGATGTCATTGTGCTGCCCTTCGTCCCTCGTGCACCGGCTTCGGCTTCTCTGTGTCCCTGGCCAGGGAGTCGCCCGCTCCAGGGCTGCCGGCCGAGACCCAGCTGAGGTGGTTTCGGTTCTGTCTGTCCCGGCCAGCGAGGCCCTTCCCGCGAGGCCGGCTGTGGCTTTTGTTTTGTACTTTTCCAGTAGAGAAATTCCTGTGTCTTATTTAAATAAAGTTATTAGTAAAACGCAGCCCCACCGGCTCCTTTGGCCCCTGGAAGGCTGCCCAGAACGTCCACCCCTGGGGCTGGGCCCAAGGGAATGAGGGGGGGCTGCCTCCTCTCTGCTGAGAAGCCCCGAGTTCTCTTTGGGAGGGGGCAGCCACTGACTGGACATCTGGGTGGCCAAGATGGGCCATCAGCAGAGAGGTTGGGGCAGGAAAGGGCGAGCTGGGAGTTGGCAGGCTGAGGGGCTCCCATGGGCCGCAGCTGGGGAAGGGGCGGAGGGGGAGGACCCCCCCCACTGACTGAGGCCTCTTAAGAGAGCCCGAGGAAAGGCCCCGAGGGGGACTGTGGGCCCCACCCGTGGTCTCCCTCCCCACCATTCGGTTTAGATGGCCGTCTAATGGCTCTAGTCAGGAGGGACCAACATGGCCCCAGCAGCTGGGTCTGTCTGGCCCTGAGCCCCTGTGGGTGGCCACCACGCAGGGGAGTGGGCAGGCCAGACAGCCCTCCCTGCTGGACTCTGCCACCACCTTCCCAGTGTCGGGCTGAGCTCTCCCTGGAAAACGGAGCCTTGTGGAGATCCCCATGGCCTGGGAGACCTCCGAGGGCTCACAGGCCGGGCAGCGAGACAGAGCCAGCCCGAGCATGGAGCTGGGCATAGGCAGGAGAGAAGGGGGCAGGGCTGGAGATCTGCCCAGTGGAGGGAATCCCGCCATCCGGTGGGGAAATGCTGGGTGCCCAGCCTGGAGGCATGAAGACCCGAATTCAAATTCAGCCCCTGCCAGCCCGCAGGGGCACAGCCATCCAGCTTTTCTCTGGCACTGGCTGAGCCCCGCAGAGGCGCCCGGGAAGTACTGAGGGAGGAGGGGGCTTTGGGTAGCGCACAGAACCGGAAGCCCGCCCGGGCCTTGGCTCTGCCCGGCTCCCAAGTCCACCACCAATGCACGAGTGTCCCCCGCTTCTGCCGCCCAATCCCGCAGGTGGCCGCTTGTTCTATGGCCCATTTCTCCAACAAGCAGCGGCTCCCCCAGGGGCCCTGCCGGGGTGCTCTGCATCCCCTCGGGGCTCCGGGCCGATGGTGGCCCCTCCGCAGCTGGCGTTTCTCGGCCGGAGCCCGATGGAGGGGCCGCATGTGGCGGAGCGTGGGGGCGGGCTCGGTCGGTCACCACCTCTTCCAGCCACCCTTAGTCGGGGTAGGACGCCAGGCCTGCCCTCCCTCGGCAGCGCCCCCTGCCTTCCGCTCCACATCTGACCCCCGCGGGCAGCCTCTGCCCGGCTCAGACCAAGGCTGGCCTTCCGGCCTTCCCGTGGAGGGCGGCTCCACCTTGAAGCGCCAGCCCCGCCCCGCCTCACAGAGGGGGCGCTCTCCCGGCTGTCTCCAGCCAGCTCCCTCCGTGCAGCCCCGCGTGACCGCGAATCCCCCGGGGGCCCACTGGGGGGGGGTGTCGGAGGCCGGATTCGCACTCGGATCCCACAGAGAAATGAGGCCGCACGCCGCGCTAGCAATATAAACGGGGCTCCTCCCCCTCCTTTATTGTCCCCGCCGCGGGCCCGGCCGCGCTCAGGCGTTCAGCAGCTCCTGCTCCTTGTCCGTCTTCCCGATGGCGTCCGGGTTGGACAGCGGGTCGAGGTCAGCGAAGAGGCTGAACCAGGCCGTCAGGTCTCGGGCCACCTTCTCGGGCTCTGCGGGAGGAAACGCGCGCTGGGCCCCGCCTTCCTGCCAGAGGCCCCTCCCTGTGGCCAGGACCCTCCCCCCCCCCGCCCTCCCAGGCCCCGGGGAGTCCCCCGGTGACTCACCTTTCCCCAGCTGGGTGACGCTGCTCTGACCGGCGGGCTTCGGGGCCTCCGCGGGCTTCAAGACGGCCGGGGGGCTGCCCGGGGCCCCTCTCCAGCCTAGAGTCCAGCAAGGTATCGCCTTAGAACGTGGCTCGGGCTCTCCCGCCCCGCCCCGCCCCCGCCCCGCGTGGCGC
>NC_058134.1:1679712-1694906 GCF_016433145.1 Gracilinanus agilis
CTGTCCAGGGTCCCGCCGCCCTCCCCGCCGCCTCCCCCCCCCCCCCCAGGAGGCAGCCTGCGGAGCGAGGCCGCCTTCTGACCTAGAGAGATCGGCGCGCCGATTTCTAACCCCCAACTTGGTGCGGCTCGAAGCCCCGGCCCAGGCTTCCGAGCGGAGCGCCCCCGTGAGGCTGCCGGCCAGGAAGGCGGAGGGAGATGGAGAGAAAGATGGGAGACACAGAGAGGGAGGGAGCCGGGCGGCAGTTTGGGGTCCTCGAGCCTGGGCCAACAACTCCATATCTGAGAGTCTGGTTGGGGCGACCTGGCGAGATCCGGGGAACAGGCCTGTCCAGTCAGCTGGGGACAAAGAAGTGGCTCTTCTGCCCCGGGGGAAGCAGGCGATACCGCGGGAGCCGATTCCCTGGCAATGCCCAGTCCGTGGGGCTGAGAAGTACGGGGTGGGGGTGGGGGGGTAGGAGCTGCTGGAGGGACCCCATCCCGCTCATTTTGGAGAGGGCCATGGAGTGGGGCCGGGAGGCCTGGATGAACTGAGCCCCGACAGATTCTTATCCAGCCCGTGGCCCGGCCCTTCCTTTTCCCCATCACGTGTCTGCTGTTGACCAGCACTGACATGAGGGCTAACACTCAGCCGGTGCCCCTGGTGGTGCCTTGTGGAAAGACAGACTCCACGCTTGGGGGGGAGGGGGGGAAAGGAAAGGAAGAGGAGGCCCAGTGAAGCCCTGAACAAGAACAGGCGGAGGGGGCCAGGAGGGGCCCGAAAGGAGCCGGGGAAGGCAGGGTGCAGAGGTGCCGAGAGCCAGTCTCTGGGATGGGGTCCGGCTCACTGCCCAAAGAGGCTGAGTCTGGGCTCCTGGGGGGTGGCCCCTCCCCTCGGAAGCATGGCGTGAGTGCCGGGGCCTGCTAGGCGTCTGGAGCAACCAAGAGCCCTCCTGACCAGCGACAAGGCAGGCGGCATTCGTGCAGCACTTTCCCTGTGTTACCTCACGGTACCCCGACACTAGCCCTATGAAGCAGCTGCTCACGGTCTCCCCACTTTACAGAGGATGCCACCGGGGTACCCAGGGCTCAGGGCAGGGTTCCACTGTCAAGGCCTCCCTCTCCCTCCTGCTCCAGCAGGCGCTGAGCACCCCCAAGAGATGGAGCACCGAGGCAGTGGTGCCACCCTGACATGCGCCCGAGGGAGCGCTGGCCTTCCCAGAGCCACCCGTCACTGTGGGAGACTCTGGGCTCTGGCAGCTTCTCTAGAAAGTGGGGTCTTTGCCAGGGGGAGAGGGGGGGACACACCGGAGACCCCGGCTCCATTGCAGGCCCCAGCCAACGCTGGCAAGAAGAGACAGGAGCAAGGAAAGCTTTTCACAGGCAGGCTGGTGGCACCCGGGTGAGCCTATAAATACTCTGCCCTCTCCCCAGCCACCCCTGGCGCAGCATGGCATCCCAGTGACCCTGGGCAGTGGGCACGGCTATGGTTAACCAGCACAGGCCCCGCGGCATCCTCCACGCCCCCAAGAGTGGGGCTGCTTCGTGGTTTAGGCAGGAACATTGGGGGCACCACAGACCAGAATGAGGATGGCACAGAGGCAGGAAAGCCCTCCAAGGAGGCTGCAGGGGCTTTCTCGGACCCCCTGCCTACTCTGGACATGACTGGGGATGGAACAGATGCCACCCTGGGGCTCTCCCAGGAGGGACGCCTCCTTGTTGGGCAGCTCGGAGATGGGCCTGGCCCCAGCAGAGGCCCTTCCCCTTCCATAAGAGCGAGCGGGTGAGTTCCTACCCTGCAGCAGCTCCTCGTTCTCACCTGCCTCTACCGGTCCCAGGTCCAGCAGTTCACTGATGGCTCCTAGAGAGGGGAAGAGGAGAGAAGCCGAGTCGGCCTCGCTGTCCAGGCACTCCAGGCCCGGCTGTGACCCGTCCCGTCCATGGGGCTACCTGAGCACTGAGCATGGCTGCACTCTGCTCCGAGGGCTGAGAAGACGTTCTTTCCATCCTCAGCTGCAATCACAACACACAATGCTGGTCAGCCCAGATCGAGCCCCACCGCATGCTCCCAGCCCACAGCCTCCTGGAGGGGGCGCCCACTGGTTTAGGCCTCGGGCCCATCTGAGGCCGGGGGGGCTCTGGGGTAGCAAGTCAAATGGCCGGGCCCATCCCAAGGGCCAGCCCAAGAGCCAGGAGCACCACCAGGCCTCCGAGGGCACGGCCTGCTCTCGTGGCCACGGGCAGAGGGAAGGAGGCCCAGATGACTCCCTAAAAGAAGTAGGAGCTCCCGGGACCACCAGCCCTTGCCTTGGGAAGAGAGCCCCTCTGGGAGAAGCCCCAGGCACGAGCACAGGGTGGGAGAGTGGAGAGAGGAGCCCCTGCAGCCACAGGGCAGAGCTGTCCCCCATCACCATCCTTCCAGGCAGCAGTGACCAAGCTGCTCTGTGCCAGGTCCCGAGGACAAACAGGGCAGCCTTGGGCAGGGGGGTAGACACTGACCATCCCTTTCCCTCTAAGCTCCACTTTCAACAGCCCAATAGTCAACTGTGCAAGTGGTTCTTTCTTGAGGGGGAGACTGAGGCCTGGAGCACTTGGCAGTTTGGGCCACTAGCTGATATGCCTTCTCCCTGCCCCCTTCTCTCGAGGAGGTGGTGAGTGGTCTGTGCGGCTGTGCCAAGCACAAGCCTCTGGGCATCTGCCCTGTGCATGCCAGGGCTGCCTGAGAGAACACCCAGGCAGGGTGGACCTCAGAAACCTGAAGCAATGACCCACAGAATCCCAGTCTGGAGTTGGAAGGAAGCTTGTGGCCATGGAGTCCAGCCTCCTTACATTCCAGCAGAGCTACCAGGCCCAGGGGGTTGGCATCACGGCCCAAGGTCACACGAGTGAGGGGCAGAACCAGGCTCTGACTTCTGGCCCTCCGCTGGGCCAGGCTGCCTCAGAAGGGGAAACATGAGGAAGGAGGGAGAGAAGGAGAACGGGGAGAAGAGGGTTGTGCATGATGATACCTTCCCACCTCTAGCACATGCCTCTCCAGGGCCCCGGAAGGCGCTCTTCTAACCATGTTGGAACTTCTAAAAAATGCAAGCCTGGAAGTCCCAAGAAGTCCCCTGACCCTGGGCAGAGCCTGGACATTGTTTGGGCAAAGACAAGGTGGAGGGAGAGAACTACTGCGTTAAACAGAACTTGGGAGCAAGAGAGAAAGGAACACAGAACTTACTTAAGTAAGTGGATTTCTTGTCAGGGTTTTCCACTTCTAATGATATCAGCCTTAAATTAAACAGGAAAGAAGGGAGCTCAGTCAGTCATGCGTGTTTGAGGAACATTTATTCTTTCTAGCTCTGTACGATAGTTTCTGGGCATGGGCATAAATAGGGAAATTAATCTGGGAGGAATTGCCATTTTTGTTAAAGTGGCTCAGCCTATCCATGAGCAATGACTACTTTCCAGTTGTTCAGAACTGACTATACTGTAAGAAAAGTACTTTGTAATTGCGGTCATATAGCTCCTGGGTTTGTCTTAGCAGATGGACTCCCAAGTATTTTATATTGTCTATAGTTGTTTTAAGCGGGGCTTCTCTTTCTTCTTCCTGCTGATGGGCTTTATTGGTAGTATAGAGAAAAATGCTGATGACTTAAGGGCAGTGATGGGCAAACTATGGCCCTGAATGAGCCTCATGACATTATTTCTAATCAATGAATACAATGAGGAGGATACAATACAATGAAACTTTGAAAGAGTTGCCTTAGAAACAGACTGACAGGGGGCAGCTGGGTAGCTCAGTGGAGTGAGAGTCAGGCCTAGAGACAGGAGGTCCTAGGTTCAAACCCGGCCTCAGCCACTTCCCAGCTGTGTGACCCTGGGCAAGTCACTTGACCCCCATGGCCCACCCTTACCACTCTTCCACCTAGGAGACAATACACCGAAGTACAAGGGTTTAAAAAAAAAAAAAGAAACAGACTGACAGAGGAGCACCTCCTTTCCTTTGGCCCCCTCTTTAAAAAGTTTGCCCATCACTGCTTAAAGGGATTTATTTTCTATTCTGCAATTTTGCCAACACCATTAATTATTTTCAATGAATTCTTCATTAGATTCTACAAGTGTGCCATCATACTACCCGTGCAGTGCCAGTTTAGTTTCCTCACTGCCCATTCTAAAGCCTTCAACTTTTTCTCTTCTCTTATCGCCCTGGCCAGCACTCGTAGGACGAAACTGAATGATGGTGGTGATAATGGGAATCCTCGCCCCAGCCCTGATTTTACTGTGAAGGCCTCTAGCTCAGCGCCATCCCCATTACAGGAACATTTGGGATCCGCTGCCTGAAAGAACTAACCTCAATTCCAGAGTCACCGTTTATAGGAAAGTCAGAGAAACCATTTCGCATGCAAAGGGCTTTCCTTATTGTTTCAACAGGAAAGGAAAGGAGAAATCCCGCCTGCCTATTCTGGGCATGCTAGACACCCCCCCTGCCCCCCGAAGCGCCTCCCAGAGAAGGGAGTTCATATGTGTTGGATTGAAACTGCTCCCCACTTACTGCTCTGGCTTCCTCTCTGGGCTTTCCTTCTGGGCTCGTTCCTTTTCAGCCTTTTCTATTATTTTGTTTACAGGGTCCTGCAAGCTCTGGCCATGATGCAGACAGAGGGAAGAGGAGAAAGAGAGAGCAGAGGGTCAAAGGAGATGCCCGGCCCAGCCTAGAGAAGCTTTCCGAGGCAGTGGCCAGAACCCTGGGGGTCAGACTCGAGGTGGGGTGCTGGTGGAGGGGCGGCTTGAAAGGCTGAGACGGGAACTTGGCAGAACTGCCCTTCCACAGGAAGGAGCCCCATGAGCCCTTCGGAGGGGAGGGGCTCGCTGGCTCGCTCCGCCCCCTGCTCCAATGCGAGGCCACCATGGCTCCAAGTCCAGAGACCTGGGCCTCGCTGTACCTCACAGGGAAGGCCAGAGGAATGCTGTCTGGGGTGGCTGCAATGGCAACGGCTGTGAAAACCACTTCCCCAGGGGCAGCTAAGGCAAATAGCAGCCCGCCCACTGGCTCCGTGAGAGGGGCCTTGTTTTTGTTCTCTTACTGGGGGACCTACACAGCAGGATGACCAAAGCCCCCTGTGCAAAAGAAGAGCCAATGGGCGCTGTCCAAGGGGCCGGGATGGCAAGGACGAAAAGGAAGCAGTCCGGGTCCTCAAGGAAGGAAACACGGAGCTTGTGGGACTGGAGAGAAGAGTTCGCAGGACAGAGATGGCCAACACTTGGCCACTAACTGGATATGTGGGGCCGGGGAGAGTGAGGGGGGGGTTCAAGTTGACTCCCGGGACAAAGGTTGGGGGGCTGGAAATCTGGGGCGAGGGCAATGAGAAGAAGGCTGGGTTTGGAGGGAAAGCCAAGGGGTTCCAGGTTTTAAAGGCTGAGTTGTGTCCAGTTGGAACATTCTCCCTGGCAGGTGGCAGCATTATGGGATCAGAGCTCAGGAGCGAGAGCGGGACTATGTGTAGGTCTGGAAATCATATGCCTGGAGATAACTGACCCCATGGGAGCCGAGGTGGTCATCGTGAGAGTGTGTAAAAGGGAGGAGAGGAGGCTTGGGGGGCATGCAAGGAAAGGAAGCGGGACATGGGCGAAGCCAGCCAAGCAGCTCGAGAAGGAACGGCTGGGCAGGGTGGAAAAGAGGGACGGGTCACTCGCGTCCGAGCCTACAGGGAAGTCGGGAGGATTCAGGTGGATGATGACGCCAACCAAAAGCTAGAGATGCGGGCTTTGTGCTGGGCCTGGAGGTTTATGGCCAAACTGAGGGCAGAAGCTGCCCTGGGGGTCACTCTGGCATTCTTACCTTCAACATGGTGAACTCATAGGGCTGGTACCCTTTGAAACTCTCATGGATGGCCGCCATTGTGTGTGAGGTTTTTTCCCAGAAATGAAGCAAGGTGGTCTGGAAAGGGAGGGGAGCCTTCTGAACCCTGGAGTGGCCATGGCCCAGGGCCCTCCACGTTTGGCTCATGGTCAGGGGGGACCTCCCTAAAGGCTTTTCGAGGCAGGAAGCCCTCCCCCCTCTAGAAGCTGCCCAGCCTGCTTTGGGGCAGCTCCTGCAGTCAGCTTAGGAAGGTTTTCCTGTCCTCAGCCCTCAATGGGCCTCTCTGCAGTTTCCTCACTACTTTTGGTCCTGCTCTGTGGGGCCAGAGGCCAAGGCTGAGCCTCCTCTCCTGTGACGAACCTTTGGCTGCTGGAGACGGCCGTCGTGGGCCTTTCCTGCCTCCCTCACCGCCCTGGCTGCCGTCCTCCCCCGCCCTCTCCTCTCCCTGGCCCCCAGCCAGTCCTCCCCAGGGCAACGTCCCAGCAGAATGGCCCACGCCAGGGAGGTACCTGGTATGTCGTGAGCACGTGAGACAGGAGGTTACATCTGCTCGCCCCGAGGAGATCCACTTTTTGACACACGTCATTCTTGAGCTGGTCGAAGTTGAGTTTGGCATGGCGCACTTGGGCTTGGACCTGGAAGGTGAACAGGAGACAGTCTTCCCTTGCTCTGCTCTTCCTAAGCTTCGGGCCAAGAGTCCAGGCTGAGCCAAGGCTGGACTCCTGACATCCCCCGCTTTGGCACACTGCGCAGGCAGGCCCTGAAACAGCGTCCTCACAGGTGGGGGTGACCCCTGCCTTCCGCAGGCTAAAGTTATCATGGTACTGCCGCCACTCCCTATGCGCCCTTCACCTCCCACAGAAGCAGGAAACACCAGAGCTCCAAACAAAAAAGAGCCTCAACGGTTGCCAGACTCGGTGAAAAGGCAAAGGCCCACACTTGGCCCAAAACATAAGTCTTAGGCCCAGAGAGAAAAGGAGCTTCGGGCTCATTAGCAGTCCTCAGTGAAACCAGGGCCTGCGACGACGCTGACCAGCCTGAGAAGAGATGTGGCCGCCATTTGTTGTAAAATGCCCAGATGATCCCCCAAAGCGGAGGAAAGGGGGTAAATGCCACGAAGCCCCACCAAAAGAGGATACAAAGACCAGGAGGCAGTGCCTGCCCTCTGTAGCAATCCAGGTATACATTTTGAATACTTCTTAAAATAATATCACAATTAATGTATACCTGGATTGCTACACCCTCTCGAGGCAGAAGCAACATGCCCACCGATAAACACACACATCTATGCAGATAGGATTTCAAGGGCAGGAGGCACGGTGTGTACATACCAAAGGATGGCTCCCAGGGCTCCGGGGCCCTTCTAGGGCCCTGACACTTCTCCCATCATCCCCATGTGTGCTAGAACCCTCCTCCTTGAAATCCCATTTGCTTTTTTCCTTTGTGGTGTTTACTTAAGCGAAGAACCATCTGGTTTCCCTGAGAGAAGGCAAACTCCTCGGGCAAGGGCTGAAGTTATCTTATTTTTGTCTTTGTTCCCTCAGCACAGGGCCTGGTACACGCACAGTAGGTCGTTACTAAATGCTTCTTGAACAGCACACATTTACTTCGTAGTTTAGAAGCAGGTCCCTGAAGCATCCTGGGAGGCAGCTCGCACCAATGCTATTCTTTGAGGACATCCCAAAATGGCACTCCATAGGGGGGGCAGAGGGAAGGGGAGATGCTGGAAGTCCCCTCTCATCCAAAGGCCAAAGTGGTTTTTGCTCTGGTCCATGCCTGGACGTTTGGGGTTTCCAATTTGGACGTGGCAATGATCTTCGGTTTTTCTACGGGGCCTCTGCTGAATCTGGGGGAGTCTTTGCCATCTCACGCCTTCCCATAGAATGAGTTCATTCAAGAGTGGGCTCTTCTCCCCCGCAGGGAGGGCCATCCACAGGACGTTTGTCTTGCTGCAGCTGGGAAATGTCTTGTTCTTCCCTGAGAACGACCCTTTTCTCAGGAATGAATGAGGGAGTCCCCGATCTGGCTTCCGTTAGAGCTTCTCTGTGCAGCAATGATTCCTTTGGCCTCACAGGTATCATTCCATGGACCGGGAAGGGAGCCCAAGGTCTGGGAGGCCTGGCAGGAATGGAGAAGAGATGAGTGTCCCCCTGCTGCTGGCAGGCCAAGCAGGCCAGTCTTTGAAAAATAGACATTGTTCTTCCCCCTCTTCCTGTTCATTCTTCAGCTGCCCATATACCGAACTCCCCAGCAAAGGCCGACTCCTTCTGCCTTTGGGCCAGGTGCTCCTTTCACAAGCAGAGAGGAGAACCCTTGGAGTCAGAATGCAAATGAAAGCAGAGCATCTATCACTTTAGTTTACTTGTGTTTTCCTTTGGGGGTTTGGGTTCCATGGGCATATTCTCTCCCAGCAAGGGCCAACATGGAGGTGTTTTGTGCGATAAAACGCATATAACTGAGAAGAACTTGTTTCTCATCTCTGGGAGGGGACAGGAAGAGAGAGGGAGACAGTCCAGATTTGAGAATTTTGGAAAACAGATTGAAAATGAAAGTGGCAAAATAGAAATTTTCTTAAATCGTGCAGCGAGCACACAAGCAACCAGGAAACACTCTCCAATCACTGGCCTTACAGGTCCATTATAAGCAAGAAACCCAAATGGCCTAGAAACTCATCTGGAGGCTCTTTGCCTCCGGAGGGATCACTAAGGCATGGGGGGGGGTGGTGAGGCTGAGGTTCGTGCCTGGAAAATGCCTCAGAATGGGTCACCCACCATTCAAAAGGAACCGAGTAGGTAAAAAAGGAGGGAGAGTAGAGTGACACCATGAATGTTGAGAAGCCATTTGGGGATAGCAGATTCTGGAACCAAACAGGGTATGTCAGCAGGGTGGAGAACGTTTGGGTGAAGATCAACAGGGGCAAAAACAAAGCAATCTTGTCACTAGAAAGCAAAATGGACTGTCCAGACAGAAGAAGAAACATGCAAGGAGCTTGGGGAATAAATGGCAAGTGTGGGCCAGAGGCAGATGTTAGGGAAGGGGACGCCTCAGTTATCCAGACACCTCTGGGAGCTTCCTCTGCAAGAACGGGGCAGCTGATGACTTGCTGACTTCTCTAAATGATATTAACCTTCAGAAGGTAGAGGAATCATCGGGGGTGGGGGTGATGGTTCCTATTTAGGGTTCTATATCTCGGCAACAAGGAGAAACCAAGTGCTGGGACCAAAATGTTGAGAATCTGAAGAACCCAAGGAGTCCCTCTGAAGATCTGTGTGGGAAGCCAATAAGAGAAACAGCCTCAAATAGATAAAAATCTGAGACTCCTCTTCTGATCCACACCTTTCCTTATTAGAAAGCGTTAAGCTCCTAGCAAACCAGTAGTCAAGAGGTTACCATTCTCCCCTTTGGTCAGGAATGCAGCTGCTGGGTCTCGAAAAGTGGTTTTAGACATTCAAGGTCAAAAAATTCAGGGACTTCCCGAGCCAGCAAAATATTCCCAGACTTAACGGATAATGAAGCAGCTACAATCCAACCTTGTACTCTGATCTTCGCCTTGAAGTTTCGGAGGTTTCTATGTATTGTCTAAACTTATTGCAATGTCTTCGAAGCTGTAAAACTCTCTCTGTGCTCGTGGGTGAAAGGGAGTTTGAATTTTCATATATAATAAACTCGTGCCTCAATGGCACTTCGGAGAAGCAGCTGTGAGCTAACAGTCAGGATCGTCTCCTTATCAGAGACGATAAATAGATCTCGAGAGATCTGTGCTGGAGAAGGGAGTAGTAAGCTTGCTGCTCAGGACTCAGATGGTCAACACGGCTCTGCCAGATGAACACACTGAGCTGTTCTCCTTTGTTACAAAGAAGGGAAATAACGATGGTGCAAAACAGGAAAGCCGTCTCTAGAACCTTGTATTACTCCAGAACCTCTAGATTGTATTGTGTCTTCCCGAGTGCTTCTGGGCATTGGACTGGAGCACTCATGATGCCCATGAAAAAGGTTATTCTTTCTTTCATAAACTGGCAAAGAGGCATTCCTCAGCGTGCGTGGAGAAGACCCAGAGCAGCCTTCCCCATCCTCCTCAGCTGATCTGAAAAGTCAAAGGCCAGCGCTCTGCGGCTCCCCAGGGACAGGACTCCCCCAGGAGGCTGACTGAATGCATCTCAGCACTGTTTCCTCGAAGAGCCCTGGCCAGGCAGCAGGCGGAGGCTGCTGGCTCTGGTCAGGGCAGGGGTTCAGAGGCTGGAGGCCCCAACCAGCTTCCTGGAATGCCCTTGGTGCCCGCTGGAGACTGTGAGTTCTGTGTTGGGGCTCCCTGCCCGCCTCGTTTCCACAGTGAGCTGCCTCACCCTGAATCTCACCACTGGGAAACCAGCTCAAGCCTTGCCCAGCTCTGGCTCCTCAGCCTCTGGGAGGCCAGGGGGATGGAGGCACAGCCGCCTCCTGACACCTTCCTGGAGTCTGGGCCTCCACTCTGCGCCTGCGGCCTTGCACAAAATTAGATGCCTCCGAGTTCCCCTTCGGTGTCCCCTGGGCCAACCTCCTTCTGCGTGTGGTCTCCCCTCGTTAGACTGTAAGCTCCTCGAGGGCACAGACTGTCTTTCCTTTTATTAATTGTATCCCTAGCACTTAGCACAGTGCCTGGCACATAGGAGGGACTTAAGAAACGTTTATCAGAGTGGACTAGATTATGGCAGTGTCTGGACCCCAGGTACACGGCCTTGTTTCTGGGGATGTCGGACTTCTGGGGACACTGGCTGCTCTCATGGTGCGTGTGCCAGCGAGCTTGGCTTGGAAATGTTCCCAGAAGCCTCAGTGGGAGGGATGGGAGGCCAGGCAGCTAAATCCTCAAGCTGGGGGCCGGAGATGCATAGGCCGCTCTGCCCCAGGGTAAGGAGGCCAAAGCCCTCGTGCCACCATCTCTTTGGATCCATCCATTGGGCTCCAGCAAGAACGTCGTGAGGCAGCTGCCACTGCTGACCCCATTCAGCAGATGGAGAAAGAGCCACTTGGAGTGGGGGCTCCGCGAGCCGGGCCCTAGTAAGGACCGAAGGAGGATCCGAATCCAGGAGTTTCTGACCCCCAACGCCCTCAGGTTTCTCTAGATAGAGCCTTCTTGCTTGAAGCAAACTCGGTGTCTTTTCTGAAAACCCCATCTCTGTCTCTCTGTCTGTCTCTGTGTCTGTGTCTCTCCCTCTATTTGTCTCTGTCTCAGCGATATTCGAGGCAGGCTCCAGGTTGCCCCCTAGACTTCTGGGTCCTTCCTTGGGACAATCTGCCTCCTTCTGGCCCTTCTGCTTGGTCTGACCCCTGTGGAGGCTCAGTCCTGCGGGGCACATCCAGCGAGGGGACGAAGGCTTGGCTGGGGCTGCCGCCGCCACCATGGCAGGTTCCTGCCTGTGGAAGGCCCAGCTGACCGCCAGGCAGGGCAGAGGAGTGGCTGGCCCAGATGCTGATCTGGAGGCACCGCAGGGTGCCGGCCGCCTTCTTCGCTGCCACTGTGGCCAAGCACAGCCGGGCAGGAGGCGTGACGCGCCTCGTCTCTGCAGGTGAATGGAGTTACAGTCCATTTGCAGCCTCTCGAGGTGGTGGCAGGCCGAGCCCTGAAGGAGCAGTTCTGAGGGGCCAGTGAGCACGTGGGGTCTGGCCACCGCCAAGCTCCAGATCCCGGACTGAAGAGATCGAGGGCTCATCCACACTAGGCGGTCAGCTCCAGGAGATCAAAAGAGGTCCTGGGTTCAAGAATGGCCTGGTACTTCCTGGTTGGCTGACTCTGGGCATTACTTGGCCCTCACTGCCGGGCCCTTACTGTTCTTCTGTCTTGGAAGCGATACCCAGGATTGAGTCCTGGAGGGATGATGAGTGTTTAGGGCTCTGGGGAAGTGCCGGAGGACAGCTGCTGCTCCCCATCCAGAAGAGCTGAAGATCCTGCCAGCTCATTTCTTGAGATGAGAGAGAGTGGCCAGAAGGAGACACTGCTGATGGCCAACCTTTTGCAGAGGGTGTTTGTCAGCCCAGCCTGAGAGGCAGCTGGTGGGGCAGCGAGTTTGGATGTAGCCTCGGACAGGCAGGCACCCTGTGACCTTGGACAAGTCACAGGTTTGCCTCGGCTTCCTGGTACATAAAATGGAGGTTAATGGCAGGTCCCTGGCCCGGCTGCTGCAAGGCTGGAATGAGAAAATATTTTTTTTTTTTTGGGGGGGGGCCTTGCTCGGCCTGGGGCAGCCACACCAGGCACAGTGTAAACAGGGTAAACAGACCCGCCTGCCACGGCGGAGGGCTCACCCCCTTCTCCCCTCCACAGAAGCCTCTAGGGCACCGGCAGCATGGAAGGGGCGTAGCCCGAGGTTCAAATCCTGCCCCTGCGCTCTCGGGAAAGCCGTTTCTTCTGGGCCGCCCTTTCCGCCAGTGGATGGTGAAGACGCCCGCCTGGATGCGTGATCGACCCCATCTGAGTCTGTGAAGCCACAGAAGGAAGGTCCGGCCTGCCGGTGGCCCCTCTGTGGCCAGCCGGTCCTCCGACTGCGGTGCTCCCTCGGCTCTTCCTGCCAGGCGAGAAGCCTCAGGGGGGCCCTCGGTCTGCCAGGCAGCTTCCCCCAAAGGCTGCTGGGAAGTGGGGGCGGGGCGCACAGCGGGCAGCCGCCGCTCGCAACCGTCTTTCTTCTACTCTCCTCCGCTGTTCTGGGCATGGGCACGTGCCCGCCGGCGCGCGCGCGCGCGCACACACACACACACACACACACGTGCACACGGGAAGACGGGCCGGAAGTGTCCAGGCTGGGCCATGCGGGGCAGCCCAGAGGATGGGGAGGGGAGGCGGGGCGGGGCGGGGCGGGGCGCTCTTGGGAGCCGCCCCCTCCGGGCTGGGCACTTGCCAAGGGCGGGGAGGAACAAGCGCTTCCTTCAAGAAGGGAAACCTGCAGAGCAGCCACAGCCGTGAGGCTCAATATGGGGGCTCCGGGGGAGGACGCGAGAGCCCCGAGTGCAGCCTGGGACCCCCCCAAGAGGGGCGCAGACTGCCCGCGGGCACCCTCGCCTCTCCGCGGGCCCTCCAGAGGCTCCTCCCGCGAGGGAAGCCCACAGGGTCTGGCTGGTTCTCCGCCCTGTCCGGGCCCCCTCGAGAGCCCATTCTTAGGGGGCTCCGCTCTGTGCCGGAGCCGCCTGGGGTCTCCCCTTCCGAAGTCCCTGCAGAGGCCGCAGGGCAGCCCCTCCGACCGTCTCCAGTGGCTGCCTTTGCTGAAAGCCCGAGGAAGCCACCCCCGCCTACTCCCAAGGCGGGACCCAGTGTGGGCCGGGAAAGCCAGGGAGCTCCTCGCTGTGCCGTCCTTCCTTGGTCAGCGGCCTCCGAAGCAGAAGAGCCACAAGGGCTGGCCAGGGGGGGAAATGACTTGCCCAGGGTCACCAGGATGTCTGAGGCCACATTTGAATCCAGGCCCTCCTGGCTCTACACACAGAACAGAATGGGACAGTCCAAGGCCGGGTCGGCCTCTCCCACCCCCATGGACAAGCCATGCCAGGGCCAGCTTCAGGGCCCCAAGGGGTGCCCTAGCCCTTCTGGGTGGGCGGCCTCCCCCCTGAGC
Organism: Gracilinanus agilis; assembly: GCF_016433145.1. NCBI lineage: Eukaryota > Metazoa > Chordata > Mammalia > Didelphimorphia > Didelphidae > Gracilinanus > Gracilinanus agilis. Next base: position 1,693,104 of record NC_058134.1, read on the forward strand.
CGAGGTTACCCTGGACGGTGGCGCCCTGGGAGGGGTCATCCAGCTGCGGATCTCCAAGGAAGGCGGCTCGTCCGCTTATCTTTCGGGTCTTTCTTGACCTGTGGGCCGAGCCTACCCCTCCCTGGTCTAGGTCTGTCCTTCGAGGCCACGCAGAGCCTCCCTCCTTTTCCCACAGGGAGCCACCGTGTCCTTCCTCCTTCCTTCCTCCAACTCTCGGCCGTCTCAACAGTCTGGTTGGCCGTCCGGCCCCAGGACCATCCTGGATACTCCAGACGGGCCGGCACGACTGAGGCCGTGTCGGGCCTCTTGCCCAGGTGACCCTGGGCTGCTTCAGGGACTGCTGGAGGCTTCCCCTCCTCTGCGGTCAGTGCCGAGTGGGGCTGAAGGCATCTGCTGGAGCCGAGCCAGAGCGGTCAGAGGAGGAGCTGCCTGGCCGGCTGGCCTGAGGCTTCCTTTGGAAGAGCCTGTCTCTGGCCACTAGATTCTGCCGGGCGGCCAGGTGGCTCCGGGGAACGAAGGCTGGGGGTCCCCTAGAGGAGAGGCCCCGAGGGGAGTTGCGGGGCCCAGGCCGCCTACACGGACCCCGAGAGCAGCCAGGCTCCTCCTTCACACACAATAGCCCCCCGAAGGCTTGCGGGCCTCCATCCTGCAGACACGCTGCTGACCTCGAGGGTCTGCCTCGCCCCACCGAGTCCAGGGTCCGAGGAGCGGAAAGTTCTAGCAGAATCAGAGAAAGCCTGCTGGGCAAAAAGCACGAGGGCTCGACACGGAGGACAGGCAGGGAAAAGCCACAGGAGCCAGAGTGCTCCCAAGTGGGAAGGGGGTGAGCGCCCCGTCACCAGAGGCCGAGGAGGGCCTTCCTGAGGGTCAGGTGCAGAGGCCGGAGGTCCGGCTGCTTCCAGGCTGGAGACAGAGAAGATGGGCCGCTCCAGCCTCTCCTCAGGACGCTGGGAAGAATGGCTGAAGCGATCGTGTCCTGGCCACGCGTGCCACGCAGAACGAAGTTCTCCTCTTTCTCCCCCCAAGACCACCTCCCCCCCCCCCCCCCCCGCACACGGTGCTGCATGGTCAGCCTCTGCCACGCAGGACAGACCCTCACGCCGGGCCCTTTGAGCCAAGGCAGGAGAGCAGAGCCTGGGCTTCCCAGGCCACGAGAGCCCCGTCCCTCCCTGGCCACCTGGGCCCCCATTGCTCGGGGTAACCAGAGCGTGGCTAAAGCCGGACCCAAACCCATGGATGTAGATGGGCAGCCTCAGCCCCGTGCCCGCCTGGGCGGCTGCCCTCAGGTCTAGGCCCCCCTCCTCCCCGGGGCACCCCTCATCCCAGGGCACCTCCCTCCTCCCCGGGGGCGCCCCTCTGCCCTGCAGCCCAGCCGCCTACCTTGCGGAACTTCTCCATCTGCTTGAGCAGGTCGGGGTCGAGCTCCTGAGACACGTCCTTCATCCAGAGCAGGGCGCCTCGGTACTCCGTCCGGTACTGCTCCATGCGGTTCACGGTCAGCCACGTGTCCGAGATGGCCCGGTACCGGAACGTCTCCACCTCTTGGTAGAGGCGACACAAGGGACTGCGCAAGGCCAGCCTGCGGGAGAGGGAAGGATCTCAAAATGGCAGAGCCAGTCGGGGGGCTGCGATGGGGGCCCGCCCAGGCTGGGGCTCGGCCGGCCTCCTCCTCCAGGCGGGGCTGCTCCTGAGGGGGGTGGGGGGTGCCTGCGGGGGGGAGCATCTCCCCATTTCTCAGAAGAGGGACAGGGATGGGGCATGGCAGAGGGCACTGCCCGGCGGCCGGGGCTCCCCTTTCTGGGG
>NC_058134.1:1699721-1785550 GCF_016433145.1 Gracilinanus agilis
ACAATGGCGGGAGGCGCGGCACGAGGCTGGGGCCGGTCTTTTTGGGGGGCCCAGACGATGGCGGGGCGGGGAGAGCCTCCCCGGACTGTCCCTTGGCCCAGGCTCCGGGCTGCTCCTTCTCCCGGTGCCCCCCCTCTAGCAGCGGGCCTTCTCCTCCCCGCACTCGGCCTCCCTCCCTCGGGGCCCAGAGGAGGCGGGATCGGTAAAGGGGCCCGTGACGGTGGCCCTGGCGGCGGTGCCGGTGGTGGATGGCTCGGACCCCGGACCGAATCCTCGTAGGCCGCAGCTCCCGGGCGGGGCTGCCATCCAGGAGGAGCCCCAGGCCAGCCGGGGCCGCCCCTCCCCCCAGCCGGGTCTTCCTTTGGCCCTCCAGGCTCACCGGCCCCCTCGGGTCCTTCAGACGGGGCTGAGCCCCAGCAGCAGCAGCAGCAGCAGCAGCAGCAGCGCAGCCTCCCCGCCGCCCCACCGGGAGCCGCGACCCTCCTGGTCCGTGTGGGCGCCGCCCCGGCCGCCCGCCTGCATACATGGACACACACATGCACACACACTGACCCGCCTAGATACGGCCTCGCGGGGGGCCTGGCCCAGACCAGCCCGGCCCTTGGCACAAGCCCAGGCCAAAGCCGCTGCCCCCGAGGGGCCCTCCGGGACTGACCCGGGTCACTGTGGCCACTCCCAGGCGCTGCTCCGCTCTCCTTTCCCTTCTCTCACGCCCTCTCCTTAGGCCTGGAAGGCAATACGGAGACCCTGTGGGGCGGGCCATGGGGGTGAAGTGACTGGGCCAGGGTCACCCAGCCGGGAGGTGATCCCAGGATAAGGGCTCTGCTGGGCTCGGCCCGGCAGTCCCTGCGATCCCTCTGGGGAGGCAGCAGGGGCACAAAGCAGCCTGTGCGCCACGGGAGGTTCCGGGCCCAGAACCCCAGAAGGCGGCTCCTTAGTTCAGAACAATCTGTTTCCTCTTTCCTTGGGCACGAGGAGGTGCCATCCGGCCGCCCCAGGCCCCGCCCCCAGCGCCACGGTGTGTCCCAGCCGTTGGCCTTCGTAACTTCGCAGCTGGCGGTCAGGCCTCTACTAAGGCTGCCGAGGAATGGGCGCACGAGGGCAGGTCAGTGCCGGCTCAGACCTCAAGCAGCCTGCAGTGGAACAGGAGAGAATGGCGAGAAATGGCCAAACAGGAGCCGCAGGCCAGCCAGGCGGCCCTCCAAGAGCTCTCCGAGGTCCTTACTGGAAAGGCAGAAAGACAGGGACTCGCTGCCCTCCCCCTCTAGCACGCCTCCCCGCCCCTCTGCCCAGCAGATCCCTGGGTGGGCGGGGCCGGGAAGGGCTCGGCACTCGGTCTCTAAAAGGTTTGCCACCATTGGCTCTGCTGGTCTCATTTTACCTGAGGAAACTGAGGCTGGGAGAGGTAGGTGGCTCCTGAAGGACAGAACCAGACTCAAAGGCGGGTCTCCCTGGCTCTGTCTCCACCGACAGTGCTCTCTACTGGGCTCCCCAGAGTGGCAGGAGAGGAGGAGGAGGATAAAGCCTCCTAGATCTTGAGCTGCAGGAGCCCCCATGGCCATTGGGAGCTGAAGCCACTTCCAAGCTTCCAGCATTGGGAAGCCCTGGAGCAGGGTGGGGACCCCTCGGCTTCTCATTGCAGTCGGTGCTTGTGGCCCTCGGAAGGTCACTTTGTGCCTTCTTCCCAGAATGCTGGTGGCCAGGCGGGGCAGCTCCTCACAGCAGCATCCTGATTTAGACTCGCCCCACCTCCTACAGAATGACAGAATTTGGGGGCCATCTAGCCAGCCCTTGCATCAAAGGAATCCTGCCGATAACATTCCCGGAGAAAAAGAATTTATTTTTCCTAATTACGTGTAACAATTTTTAAGTCCTTGTCTAGAATTTCACCCGCTGTGGCCTCCCCCCCTCCTTGAGATACTAAACAATTTGCTATGAGCTACACGTGTGTGAGCCCGCAGGACTACTGCCAAGGAGTTGTGTTGTGGAAATCAAGTCCCTTCCATCTGCATCGAGCAGCTCTTTCTCTGGAGGTGGACGAGGCCTTTAGAGATGCTTTGGGTCACTGAACTGCTGAGAACAATCTTGCTGCTCCTGGTTCTGCTCGCCTCACTTTGTATCAGTTCGTGTCAATCTTCCCCGATTTTTCTGAAACTGCCATTCCTTATAACACAACAGTATCCCCCCATCACAAACTTGTTCGGCCATTGCCCAGCGGATGGACGCCCCCTCCATTTCCAATCCTTTGCCACCACCCAAAGAGCTGCTCGACACCTTTTTGTACACGTGGGTCCTTTCCCCTTTCTTCAAGGATCTCTTTCGGACCTGGCTCTAGGAGCGCTATTGTGAGGTTGGGGAACCTGTGGGCACGCTGCCAAACTGCTCTCCAGCAGGTTGGAGCATTTCGCGGCACCCTCAACAGGGCATCGGTGCCCCAGCGTTCCCACGTCCCCTCCATCACTTGGCGTTTTCCTTTTCTGCCATAGCGGTGGCACCTCCACTCTGTTCTCATGTGCATTTCTCTAGTTCTGGGGGACTTTGAGCATTTTTCTATATGACAAAGAGCACTTGGACTTCTTCATGTGTCACATCCTTTGACCATTCATCGGGGAATGCCATGTATTCTTCCCGATGTGGCTCAGTTCTCTATTTGACGATTCCGCAGCCCTGGGGCCGAGGGCTCCCCCACCTCGAGGCAGCCATTTCTTATCGGCACAGCCCAAGTTGGTTTTCCCAGCATCGATTCTAAAGTTGCTCCTTTGCAGCTTCTCTAATAAGTGACCATTTTGCTTTTGCTCAGAGCGCTCCGCGAAGTGTTCTCTTCTACCTCCCTGGAAGGGCTTCCCCTGGGCACATGTCTGCAGAGTGGGCTGCCTCCAGCTAGCTAGCTCGGGGTGCTAGATGGGGCAGGCAGCCAGGCTTGTGATGCGTTTGCCCCCTCTTCCTTGGCTGTCTCTCGTGCAGGGCGTCTCTAGGATTCTCCCACAAACATCTAGCATCTGATTTTCCCTCCATTGACCATCCCCAGGATGCTCTCCACTGTGCTTCCGGCCCCCAGTTCTCCTCACGTCCACAGAACCCCTCTCTATGTGCCTTAGCTGAGTGGGGAACACCCTTTCAGGACCTACAAGCTCCCACTCTAAGCTCCATCTCACTCGATCTCGGTGACTCTCGTCAGGCCCAATTCCCTCTTTCCATAAGGACAGCCAGCTCATCCTCATGCCCACTCCCAGAATCTCTGAAATGGGATGGAGAGCTGATGGCTTCTGCCTCAGGCCCACACTGCCCCGTGGAAAGAATCTCTTCTGCCATGTCAAGATCAAGCGATTATTCAGCCTTCTGATGATGGGGAGCTCACCACCTACCAAAAAGCTTCTTTGGGGTCCTTTTATTTATTTGGAAGTCATTTCCAATACGAAGGCTCAGTTGGCTTTTGAAGCTCAGCCCTCTGGGACCAAGTAGAACAAGGCAGCAGCCATTCCCCCGGAGCCTTCTCCTCTCCAGGTCCAATATTCCCAGTTCCTTTAGCCGCTCCTCATGGGATGTGCATCCCAGGGCCTTCCCTCTTCTCCAAACTGGAGGCTAGTAATAATGGAGAGCGTTTGGAGGAAGACAAATGGGGGAAAGGGCCTCAAGCTCACGACATCATGCTGATGGCAATCAGGTGAAGGAATGATGTTTAGCCTGGAGTGGCGGATCCTCAGGGGAGCAACAACAGCTGGCCCTGGACAGGAAGGCTGGCCTGGAGGAGGAGGAGGAGGGAAGGCTTAGACTCGCTCTTCTCGGCCCCACTCTTTCGGTGGTCTTTGCTCCTCGTACCCGGGGATTTGGACACGAGGCCCCAGGACACCCCTGGAAGCCACGAGGCAGTCCAAACTCCTCCCTGCCACCTGGCTTCTGGGGCTTTTAGCCAACCATCTTCTCGGAGAAGCCTCTCCTGACTCCCGTCACGGCTGGTGCCTCCCCAGCCCTCCTGGGTACCTCTCGTATTGCCATTCTCGTTTGCGGGTGGCCTCCCGCAGTAGACTGGGAGTTCCCTGAGAGCAGAGTCGCTCGTCTTTCTCCACATCCGCAGTGCTCAGCCCAGTTCCGGGCACACGGAAGACCCCGAGTCAGTGCTGGCTGGCGAGGTTGTTGGCCTCTTGCTCCCGATGCTGACTTTCGTCTCCACCAGCCAGGAGTTTGGCCTTGGATCAGTCACTTCCCTTCTGAAGGTGTTGGTGTCCTCGTCCCGGGAGGGAAGGGTTTGGGCAGAGGCTCTTTAAGGCCCTTCTGGCTGTGACATTCTGTCCTGTTTGTGCTTTAGCCAAAGGCCACAGCCCACATCTCACCTGCTGGCTGGCTTCCCTCACACGTGGCAGAAGACTAGGAGCTGGAAGCCGGGCTCAGTTTGCGTGCCGGGTGAGCGGGGAAGTCGCTTCACTTCCGTCTCCCTGGTTTCCTCATGGGCAACCTGAGATCCTGCCGGCCACTGAGGAGAGGGTCAGAGGAAGAGCTGGTCCTCCGGAGAATTCCACCCGAGCAAGCGCAGCATCTCTGTGGACGTCCCCAGCTTTGCTGCTTACCAGCCATAATGCTGAACCAGTGCCCGGAGGGGCAGAGCTCTTTCTGGAAGAAAACGGCCCCTGGTGGCCCTGGACGGTGCCTGTGGCTCACTGTCCTGAGGAGAGGGCCTCCTCCGGGCCCCCGGCTGGCAAGTATTTGGGAGGCCTGAGGAGAGAGCCTGCTGGCTGCCCCTCCTGGCACGGGGCTGCCCCATCTCTCGTGCCTCCGCACTGCTCTCTCTCTCTCTCTCTCTCTCTCTCTCTGAGAGCAACCCTGGCTTTGTCCCAGGCAGCTCAGGCCCTCCCTTGGGCAGGAGGGCTTTCCTGGGAGCCGAGCGACCCCAGTGCCCTCCTCTCTAAGGCTATTTCCCACCTGCTGCTTAGTTGTGTCCTGTCTCGGCTGGAGGGCAGGGCTGCCTCTTGGCGTTCTTGGTGCCCAGAGGGCTCAGGGGTTCCGCACTTTTCCTCCTGGAGGCTTGTTGACTGACTGATGGAAAGCACCTTCCTCTGCCCAAGCTAGTGTCCACCCCTACAGACCTGAGTGGGCAGGGAAGCGGTAGGCTGCATGCAGGGACCTCTGAGGCAGCCCTCTTCCCCTTGGCTCGTCCTCACCTCCCTTCTGAGGGTCCACAATATCTCTATAGGATCTGTTATTTGGGAGCTGGAAGCTATCATTATCCCCATTGGACAGATGAGGAAACTGAGTCGGAGGGAGGTTCAGGGAAACTTGCCCAAGATCATATAGATACCAAGTGTCTGAAGTTGGACTTGAACCCAGCTCTTCCCGACTCCCAAGTCCAGGGTTCTGTCCTGATGCCAGGTTGCCTCATTAAGAAAGGTGGATGAAGAAAGCAAGAAGAAAGCCACGGCTGCCTGCCTCTTGCTTTCTCTGCGGATTTTTCTGCCTTTGCGGCACTTGGGGGGGGGCATGGATCGGGTTGGCAGTTGGGTGCAGCAGGGCCCGCATGCATAATGGAAGGAAATGCCTAGTTTCCGCCAGAGGCCAGAGGAAGCTGTCATTTCCCTCTCTCTAAGCCCAGAGCTGAGGATGTTGGAGGAATCGGGCCTGCTTTGCAGTTTCTGGCTCTGGACTCGAGGGAGCTCATTTTTTGGGCGGGAGGAAGGGGCCGCCGGTTCTCCTCTGGTTGGAAAGCCCATTGGTCTTTCTCCCCTGATCCCATTTCCAAGCCCAGTAGGACGAGGCAGGGGACTCGGGCAGATGTCAGGAAGAGGCACATGGCCCTGCCCTGGAACCAGCAGACATAGGGTTAAACAGGGCAGGGGCCAGCTGCCCGGGAGCCTGAAATCCCCAGGAGACCATGAAGGAAGTGAGTGCAGGCGAGCCAGTTTGGTGGCCTCAGCTGGACTCCTGGGGCTTTGGAGCTCACAAGCTGCTGCTGAAATGGAAGGCCAGAGAGTGGGAGAGCTCAGACTGCCCGAGGAAGGGGCCAGGCTCTCTGGGGGCAGCCCAGGACTTCTGTTCCCAGCACAGCTGCCCTCTCTGCTTGAACCTGCCCGAGGCAAATGAGATGGCGGGCAAGGTCCCTGCCCACTGGCACTCCTGTTCTGGGGGAGGGAGGCTGGGCTTGGCGCCTCCAGCCCTGCCTCAGCCACTCACCTCAGGCGAATGGCTTTGGTCAAGCTGCTTAACCTTTGGGGCCCCAGGCTCTTCTTCTGGAAAAGGCAGGAATGGCCCAGGATTCTGTTCTGCGCTTTGGTGCTAGATCTCTGGCCCCAGGATTGTATCCCCAGCACTGGGTGCATAGCAGGTGCTTGCCTAGTGCCTACTGATTGATTGGCATAATGCTGGGGAGTCATGTAAGCCCCAGAGAGCTCAGGCTGGGCCACGGGCACTTGGACTTACCTCAAGAACCTTAGGTGGGGGCAGCTGGGTAGCTCAGTGGATGGAGAGCCAGGTCTAGAGATAGGAGGTCCTGGGTTCAGATCTGACCTCCGACACTTCCCAGCTGTGTGACTCTGGGCAAGTCACTTGACCCCCCTCGCCCCAAGGAAGGCCTCCGCCCTGATGGGAGCCAGGACAAGAGCCCCGGGTGCCAGGCTCCGTCTCCTTTTCCGGGCAGGTTGCAAGCTTAGTTGGCAAGTTTCCACCATCCCTTCTGCAGGCTGCACTTCCCCAACATTCCCTCATCTGAAAGGCTGGCTGGAAACAAACAGGATCCTCCATCCTGCGGCCGGCAGCTCGGCTGCCAAACGGGCGTCAGTGAGCCGCCGAGTGCCAGGGAGCTCCGGGGGTTAATCATTACGGAAGGGCGGATCCTTCAGCCCGGCTCACTGTGCTCCCCCTCCATCGTCGCCCCGGCTGCTCCCTTTCCCTTGATAGCACCTCACACAACCTGTTCCATTGTTTGCTCAGAGGCCTTCCAGCAGCCGCCCGTGCCAGAGGACCCTTCCAAAGAGCCACTGTGGGGAGCCCAGCCTCGCCCAGCCTCGCCCAGCCGCTGAGGGAAGGACCATGAAGGAACGAGCTGCCTGCGAGCAGTTATTCAGGAGAAGCCAGCCACCGGCCCGGGCCAGCTGATGGGGGCTTCCGTGGGGGTGCCAGACTGGGGGTCAACCCTGCGGGTAAAATCTCTGGCCAGGCCCCGGGGCCAGACATGGGACAGGCAAGAAAGGCGAATCTGCTCCACAAATTTGTGCCCTTCTGTGAGAGGCATCTGCCAGGCTTTCTCAAGTGGGTTGTGTCCCAGACCCACCCAGGTTTAATGCCAGGTGGCTGGGCGGGGGGGGAAGCTAAGAATGAGCCCCGCCTGGGACCCCCCCCCCAGCTCCAGGAGCAGATGCTCCGCCTTGGGCTGGGCCCCTGGGAATGAGGGAGATTTCTGGTGTCCGAGGCAGGCCCAGGAGATGGAAACCATCAGAAATGTCATCCGCCTCATTTGCGCCACTTCCTGCTGCCACCCTATTGAGAAAGTGCCCATGAGAAGGGCAGGAGGGAAGGCCTCTGAGAGCCATGGCTTGTGGGAGGAACTTCTGGCTTCAGGATGGACAGGGGACAATGGGCGGTGATGAGGAGCCCCATGTCATCAAAGCCCTGGGTGGGTGGGTGGGGTTGGGGGGAGGCAGACACGTGCCAGGCCCTGGACAGAGGGAGGACAGGCCATGGTAGACAGCTCTATGACCTTCCCCTTAATTCAACTCAATGAAACAGTGACTGAGCCCCTACTCTGTGGAAGGCATTGAATGAGGCAGAGAAAAACCAAACCACAACCCCCTCCCCCCCTGAAACTGAACTAAACGGTCCCTGCCCATAAGAGGCTTCCATTCTACTGGGGGGTGGTTACAGGGTTTGTAGAAATAAGGAAGAACAAAGTAATTTAAAGAGCGAGAGAGCACTATCAACTGGGAACATCTGGGAAGGCTTCATGGAGGAGGTGGTCTCCAAGCTGAACACTGAAGTCGGTAAGCAGGCAGACACTGGAGGATACTGGTTTAAGGAGGTTGTATTCTCTCTCCGATGTAATATGGGTGCCCAGTAGGTCTTTGAGCAGAGAAATGTCATGGTGCGCCAATTAGGTTAAGTCTACACTGCCCATCTTTAGATTTAATCACCAAAGGGGAGAACATCTTCCATTTCTGGGAGGTCCATAACCCACGTGGCTAGAGAGAGGGACGAATCAGAATCAACTGACCGCCCCCTGGGCAGTCTATGAGAAGCGTCTGTTGTGATTGGACACACAGACTAGGAGGGAGGCACAGGAAGGGGCGCATGAGGGACCCCTTTAAAAAGGGGGGGTTGAGTGAGTGAAGCTTCTGCTGGTTTGCTGAAGGGGACCTGAGGGAGCTTCGCTGGTTCCTGACCGAGACTATTCCACGTGGTGAGTTTAAAGACTGAATCTTCCTGAACTTCTATTAAGAACCTTCTTTTATAGACTCTGTGAGTGAAGTTTGCTCCATTCCCCTCCGGGCCTCGGGCCCTTTAACCCTCTACCTGGACCAGTCAGTGGGACAGATTCTTATCTCCGTACTTCCTCTCTTCTCATTTATAAATAAACTTCCATAAAAGTCCATTTTGATTCGAGATGATTCTTTTTTTTTTAACATTTATTAATATTCATTTTTAACATGGTTACATGATTCATGCTCCTCCTTTCCCCTTCAACCCCCCCCCCCCCCGCGCCCCTCCTACCCATGGCCGATGCGCATTTCCACTAGTTTTGTCATGTGTCCTTGATCAAGACCAATTTCCAAATTGTTGGTGGTTGCATTGGTGTGGTAGTTTCGAGTCTACATCCCCAATCATGTCCACCCCGACCCATGCGTTCAAGCAGTTGCTTTTCTTATATGTTTCCTCTCCTGCAGTCCCTCCTCTGAATGTGGGTAGCATCTTTACCATAAATCCCTCGGAATTGTCCTGGGTCATTGCATTGCTGCTGGTACAGAAGTCCATTACATTCAATTTTACCACAGTATATCAGTCTCTGTGTATAGAGTTCTTCTGGCTCTGCTCCTTTCACTCTGCATCTGTTCCCGGAGGTCTCTCCAGTTCGCCTGGAACTTCTCCAGTTTATTATTCCTTTTAGCACAATAGTATTCCATCACCCGCATATACCACAGTTTGTTCAGCCATTCCCCAATTGAAGGACATCCCCTCATTTTCCAATTTGTTGCCACCACAAAAAGCGCAGCTATAAATATTTTCGTACAAGTCTGTTTATCTATGATCTCTTTGGGGTACAAACCCAGTAATGGTATGGCTGGATCAAAGGGCAGGCAGTCTTTTATAGCCCTTTGAGCATGATTCGAGATGATTCTTAATTGAGATTGATATAGTAGTTCCATCCTCTGTCGACCATCTTTAATATATTGAACCCATAAAACCCCTTTTCCCCCCTTACAATGGTCAGACAGAAGCCTTCCAATGCTGACTCTTTTGGCAAGTGCATGGAAAAAAGGCACTAAAGGGGAGGGATTAGAGGCAGGGACGTGAGGTGGGAGGAGATTGGCCGAGGCCAGCACTAGAGGGGCAATGGGGCAGGAGAGGAGACGGAGGACTTGGTAACCAATCAGATGTGGGAGACCAGGAAGAGAGGACTACAAAGCTGGGGATTTATCCTCACTACCCTCGGCACAAAGGAGGAAGTTTGGAAGGGGGACACGAATAGGGGAAAGGACTTTGGTTCTCTTTGAATACCCAGCCTGAGAAAACAAGAGGATCTCCATTCGGAGATCTCCACTGGGTGGCTGGGCCCAGAGATATTATAGCCTTTGGAGGTTTCTGTTAGGGATGCCGACTGATCACTAAATCTGTGATTAGCTGATGGCATGAAGCTGAAAGTATTCCTCTGGCTACATGTTGTATCTCCCCAGGAGAAGGGAAGCTTTCCAGGACCGGCTATCCTTTCGGCTTTGCTTCCTCAGCACTAAGGACAGCACCTTGTGACCAGCATTTCCTTCTTAATGTGCAATTGTTCAAGGTGAGACTTCGCCAGATGTTGCAGCACTCCTTGCTTAGCTGTCTCCACACCACTATTCCTCAGAGTTGCATTTTCTGGGATGCTTTGGAGCCCGAAGTATTTTGAGGCTCGCTAATGCCCCCTTAATCAGAGAAGAGGTGCTGCCTGGAAGAAGGTCAGTGTCGTTCTGCTCAGCCTTCATGGTGCCTGACATTCCTCTCTGAAAAGTCTTAGGACAGCCCAGGCTAGTGCACTTGTATGGCTCACTCCAGGACCTTTCCCTTTTTTTTCCCTCTGAAGCTTCTCTCTTCACTCACTTTCCTTCCTGGAAGTGCAATGTAAGCTTTTGCTGTATGTTGGTTTTGAGATGACTATCTTTATTCAGGCTCTGTGGGGAGCATGCTGCCTTAAAGTCTTCTAGGGGAGGTGGAGCCAAGATGGTGCAGTAGAGGCACCAAAAGCTCTTATATCTCTGAGAATCCTCTCCAACCAACTTGATATTCTTGAACAAGAGGGTCGAATAGAAATATAAAGAAGCCACAGAAGGGGGCAGCTGGGTAGCTCAGTGGATTGAGAGCCAGGCCTAGAGACGGGAGGTCCTAGGTTCAAATCCGGCCTCAGACACTTCCCAGCTGTGTGACCCTGGGCAAGTCACTTGACCCCCATTGCCTACCCTTACCACTCTTCCACCTAGGAGCCAATACACAGAAGTTAAGGGTTTAAAATTAAAAAAAAAAAGAAAGAAAGAAGCCACAGAACACTTCCTGCAGTAAATCCCCAAATGCCAACACCCAGGCATATTATAGCTAAATTCAAGGCTCTGAGGCCAAGCAGAAAATACTGCAAGTAGCCAGAAAGAAAAAATTTTGAATATCCTGCAGACACAATCAGGGTTACACAGGACTTAGCAACTTTTATATTAAATGATCAGAAAGCTTGGAATATGATATTCCAGAAGGCAAAGAAACTACGTTTACAACCAAGAATCACCCACCCAGCAACACTGGGAGTATATTCTTTCAGGGGAGAAAATAGTCATTTAATAAAATAGATTTCCAAGCATTCATGTTGTAAAGACTAGACATAAATAGAAAACGTGACGTTCAAATACAAGACTTGAGAGAAGCACAGAAAGATAAACAAGAAAGAAATTTTGAAGGATTCAATAAGGTCAGACTGTTTGTAATGCTACATGGAAAGATGCTGTAAGAATTGAATATTTAGGCTTTTATACTAATATGAGAATTCTATAGTAATATTGTGGCCACCAATTTAAAGATATTATAACTAAGGAAAGAATAGGGTCAAAAGAGGAAAATAAGATGGAGGGGAATACACAGATGGTAATCATAACTGTGAATAGGAATGGGATGAACTCACCCATAAAATGGAAGCAGATAGCAAAGTGGATTAAAAACCAGAATTCTACGATGTGTTGTTTGCAAGAAACATATTTGAGACAGAGAGACACAAAGAGTAAAGGTAATGGGCTGGAGCAGAATCTATTGCACTTCCTCTGAAATAAAAGAAACAGGAGTAGCAATCATGATCTCAGACAAAACTAAAGCAAAAATAGATCCAATTAAAAGTGATAAGGAAGGAAATTGCATCCTGATAAAAGGTACCACAGATAACAAAGTGATATCAATACTAAACATACATGCACCAAATAGTATAGTCTCCACATTTTAAATGAGAAATTAAATGAGCTCTTGGAGGAAATAAGAGTAAAACCATACTAGTGGGGGACTTGAACCTTCCCCTCTCAGAACTAGATAAATCTAACCAAAAGAGAAAAAAAGAATGAAGGAAAGGAAAGGAATGAAATTTGAGAAAAGTTAGATTTAATATATGTCTGGAGAAAATTGAATGGGGATGAAAAGGAATATACCTTCTTTTCAGTAATATATGTTACCTACACAAAAATTGATCATGTTCTAGGGCAAAAACCCTTCACAATCAAATGCAGAAAAGCAGAAATAATAAATGCATCCTTTTAGATCATAATGCAATAAAAATTATAATCATTAAGGATCTAGGGAAAGGAATTAAAAATTAATTAGAAACTAAATAATCTAATTATAAGAAAGGCAGATCAAAGAAGAAATTATAGAAACAATCAATTTCATTAAAGAGAATGATACTAAAGAGACAATGTGTCAAAATTTATGCAATCTGTATAATTGCAAATCAAAGCAGTACTTAGGGGAAAATTTATATTTTTGAATCCTTACATTAATAAAATAGAGAAAAAGCAGATCAACAAATTGGGCATGCTACTAAAAAAATTTAGAACAAATTAAAAATTCTCAATTAGAGGCTAAATTGGAAATTCTAAAAATCAGAGGAGAAATTAATAAAATTGAAAGTAAGAAATCTGTTGAACATTAATAACTATGTCTAGGAGTGGCTTTTATAGGGGAAAAAACCCTCCCAAAATAGATAAAGCATTGGTTAATCTGATTAAAAAGAAGAAAGAAGAAAACCAGTATCAAAAATGAAAAGGGTGTATTCACTACTAATGAAGATGAAATTAAAACCATCACTAGGAGCTATTTTGCCCAATTAGATGACAATAAATATGACAATCTAAGTGAAATGGATAAATATTTACAAAAATACCAATTTCCCGGGTTAACAAAAGAGGAAAAGGAATACTTAAGTAATTGCATTTCAGAAAAAGAAATCAACCAAGCCATCAATGAACTCCCTAAGAAAAAATCTCCAGAGCCAGATGGATTCACAAGTAAATTCTATCAAGCATTTGACAACAATTAATCCCAGTACTATATAAATTATTTGGCAAAATGGGCAAAGAAGGAGTCTTACCAAATTCTTTTTATGACACAAATATGGTGTTGATACCTAAGCCAGGAAAACCAAAAGCAGAGAAAGAAAATACAGATCAATTTACTCAGTGAATAGTGATGTAAAAAATCTTAAATAAAATACTAACAAAGAGACTACAGCAATATACAAGGATCATTCACTATGACCATGTGGGATTTATACCAGGAATGCAAGGCTGGTTTAATATTAGAAAAATTATCAGCTTAACTGACCATATCAACAACAAAACAGAAATCACATTTCAATATTTCAATAGATGCAGAATATCCGACAAAATATGACATCCATTCCTATTAAAAACTCTAGAAAGCATAGGAATAAATGGATCTTTCCTTAAAATGATAAGTAGTATGTCTTTTAAATCATCAGAGAGTATCATCTGCAATGGGGATAAGTTAGAACCCTCCCCAATAAAATCAGGAGTGAAGCAAAGATGTCCATTATCACCTCTATTATTTAATATTGTAATAGAAATGCGAGCTTTAGTAGGAAGAGAAGAAAAAGAAATTGAAGGAATGAAAGTAGGCAGTGAAGAAACTAAACTATAACTCCTTGCCAAAGATGTGATGGTGTACTTAGAGAATCCTAGAAAATTGACTCAAAAACTAGTTGAAATAGTTAATGACTTTTGCAAAGTTGCAGGATACAAAACATAACATATACACAAAATAGATAACATCACATAAATATTATTGCACATATTTCAATACAGTAATGTGAAAATATACATAAATAACATAAATATAACAAAATAAACCCACATACACCATCAGCATTTCTATATAGTTCCAACAAAGTCCAGCAACAAGAGATAGAAGGAGAAATTCCATTTAAAAATAACTTAACAGGGAATCTACTCACCAAGACAAACCCAGGAATTATATGAATACACTTATAAAACACTTTTCACACAAAGTCAGATCTAAGCAATTGGAAAAACATTAATTGCTCATGGATTATAGCTATAGAGCTAATATATTATATAATACATATAATATATAAAATATATACTAAAATATATTATATAAAATACATATAATATAGAGCTAACATAATAAAAATGACGATTCTATTTAATTTACTTATTCAGTGCCATACCAATCAAAGTACTAAAAACTTTCATAGAACTAGGAAAAAAATCATCTGGAAGAACAAAATCAAGAATATCAGAGGAATTAGTGAAAAAAAAAGTGAAGGATGGTGACCTAACAGTATCAGATCTCAAACTGTAAAGCAATAATCATCAAAGCTTTCTGGTACTGGCTAAGAAATAGAATGGTTGATCAATGGAATAGATTTGATACGCAATATACAGGGATAAATGACCTCAGCAATCTTGTGTTTGATAAACCCAAAGATCCAAGCTTTTGGGATAAGAATTCACTTTTAACAAAAGTTTAATAGTTTAATAGTTTAGTTGAACAAAAACTGAAAAACAGTAGGGCAGAGATTAGGCATGGGTCTCACACTCTGTACCAAATTAAGGTCAAAATGGGTAAATGAGAAAGGGTGATATGAGTAAATTAGGGGAACATGGAATAGTTTACCTGTCAGATCTATGGAGAAGAGAAGAATTTATGACCAAAAAAGAGATAGAGAACCTTACAAGATGTAAAATGAATGAATTTGATTATATTAAATTTAAACATTTTGTACATACAAAACCAATGTAACCAAAATTAGAAGGGAAACAACTAACTGGGGGAAAATTGTTACAGGTTTCTCTGAAAAAAGGTCTCATTTCTCAAATAAAGAACTAAGTCAAATTTATAAGAATATAAGCCATTCCCCAATTGACTAATGGTCAAAGGATCTGAAGAAATAGTTTTCAGTTGAAGAAATCAAAGCTACCAATAATCATATGAAAAACTATTCTAGATTCCTCTTGATTAGAGAAACTCAAATTAAAACAACGCTGAAGTACCACTTCACACCTCTCAGATTGGCCAGTATGACAATAAAGGAAAGTAATAAATGTTGGAGGGGATGTAGCAAAATTGGGAAACTCATACATTACTGGTAGAGTTGTGAACTGATCCAAACATTCTGAAGGGCAGTTTGGGACTATGCCCAAAAGGCTATAAAACTGTGTATACCTTTTGGTCACCCAGTAATACCACCACTAGGTTTGTCTCCTAAAGAAATCAAGAAAAAAGGGGAAAGGACCTATTAATGCAAAAAATATTTCTTGTAGCAATTATTGTAGTGACAAAGAATTGGAAATTGAAGGGTTGTCTATCCCTTGGGGAAAGGCTGAACAAATTGTAGTATATGTTGGTGATGGAATATTATTGCGCTCTAAGAAATGAACAGGATGATTTCAGAAAAAGCTGGAAAGATCTACATGAATTGATGCAGAGTGAAATGAACAGGACCAGGAGAACACTGGACACAGTAACAGCGATATTGGGGAATGATCCGATAGACTTAGCTGCTCTCAGCAATGCAATGATTCAGAACAATTCTGAGGGACTTAGGACAAAGAATGCTTTCTACCACTAGAGAAAGAACTGTGGGAGCAGGAATGCAGATCAAAGCAGGTATTTTTCACTTTAGTGTATTTGGGCTTTTATTTGGGGTCTTGGTTTTGTATGTGCATTTTCTTACAACAATGAAAAATATGGAAATATATGTTGCATGATATTACTTGTATAACCCAGATCAAATTGCTTAAGGTTCCTGGGAAGAGGGAAACCAAAGGGAGGGAGACAATTTCGATCTTATAACTTCAGAAAAAGTATTTGGGAAATTGTTATTACATATAATTGGGAAAATAAAAAATATATTTTAAGAAGTCTTCTGGGAGCCCAAGGAGACAGAAGTGATAATTAAGGATCTCAATGGTGGGTCCATTTGTATCTCATGTATCTTCTCTGGTCAATGCCAGGGATTTTTTTTTTCTTGCTGGTTTCATTCATTCATTCATTCATTCATTCATTCATTCATTTATATTTTGATTTTGAATATTTTCCCATATTTACATGTTTTATGTTCTTTCCCTCTCCCCAAATCCCTCTAACCCCCCTTAGCCGACACACAATTCCACTGGGTTTTACGTGTATCATTGATTAAGCCCTAATTCCATATTATTGATAGTTAGGCTAGAGTTATCGTTTAGTGTCTATATCCCCAATCATATCCCCATCAGCCCATGTGTTCAAGCAGTTGTTTTTCCTCTGTGTTTCTCCTCCCACAGTTCTTCCTCTGAATGTGGCTAGTTTTCTTTCTCATAAGTCCCTCAGCCTTGCTCTGGATTCTTGCATTGCTGCTAGTAGAGAAGTCTGTTATGTGTGATTGTGCTACAATGTATCCGTCTCTGTGTTCAATGTTCTCCTGGTTCTGCTTCTTTCACTCTGCATCAATTCCTGGAGGTCATTCTAGTTCACATGGAATTCCTCCAGTTCTTTATTCCTTTGAGCACAATAGTATTCCATCACCAACAGATACCACAATTTGTTCAATCATTCCCCAATTGAAGGACATTCTCTCAATTTCCAATTTTTTTGCCACCACAAAGAGTGTGGCTATAAATATTTTTTGTACAAGTCTTTTTCCTTATTATCTCTTTGGGGTATAAACCAAGCAGTGCTATGGTTGGATCAAAGGGCAGACAGTCTTTTAAAGCCCTCTGGGCATAGTTCCAAATTGCCATCCAGAAAGGTTGGATCAATTCACAACTCCACCAGCAATGCAATGCCAGGGATTTTGAACAGGACATCTCCCTCGGGGTCCCCAGGTCCTTTCCCCTGTCCCTTTAGATCTGGTTGTGACCCTTGCTCCTCTTTAAATCTTTGCTGCTGCACCCTTTACCATGAATGGAAAGATATCTGTGCCTTTCTTCTGCTTTCTCCCCATTTTCTCAGTGACACGTGCCATTTTCATAGATGGTAAAGCTGCTGACATTTTCATGACTGATTCGTCTGGAAGGCACTAGGGAGGCATGTCTATGAGGTACAGTAGGAACAGCCTCAACCTAGAATCAGTGCTGCTGGATGAATCCCCTGAGACTTCCCACCTGGGGACCTACACCTTCATCTAATCTGTCCTCGGTTTCCCCACAAGAAAATGAAGAGAGTTGAGAGAGTTGAGCTGGCTGGCCTCTCAGGCGGGACCCTCCCAGCTCTAGATCCAGGCATTCATTCTCTGAGCCCTTTCAATACAGCCAGAGAGGAAGGGAAGGGAATCACCCTGTGGGAGTGGGAGCAGCGCCTGATTGTCTACTTGTGATGGCAGGGAGTTAAATGGTGGCTGTGGGGGTGCTGCAGCCCCTTCTGCCTCACTTCAGCCCCATCTGGAGGAGAGACAGGTAGGAAGAAGAGTTAGAGATGCTCACCACCTGGTGGCCAGCTCCGACTTTACACTGAGTTAACGGGATGCCATTTTCAAATGAATTGTCTGCACAGAAACGCTGTAGGCTCATCATCGCACATCAAGATGAATACGTTCTGGCCAATATGGACTTTCTCCCGCAGCCAAGGGCCACCTGGGGTGAGGCAGCCTGAAGAGGGATGTGCTGAGGGTTTTGGGAGCCTCCCAGATGTTCTGCCTCCAAGTTACCTTTGACTCTTCCTCCTCTTCCCCCTCCATAGCCACATGGTTGTCATGTCTCGCCACATCTACCTTCACAGCATCTCTGGCATCTGACCTCGTCTCTCCATTCACATCAATACTGCTGTATTCAGACTTCTTTCACCTCTTACCTGAGCTCTTCAGTGGCCTCTTCACTGGTCTCCCTGCCTCAAGCCTTGAACCATTCTACAGGCAGAGGAACTGCCCAAACGGTGTCGGTCTCCTGCGCAATAAATGCAGGTGACTCAAAAGGCACCTGAACCCCCTGCCTGACTTGGTGGTGACTCTCCAGGGCATCAGCATCTCAGAACCCAGCTGGCCTTCTCTATTCCTCACTGGCTCTCCATCCCCCGTCCCCTCTCCAATCACTGAGTCTTCTTTCATATTATCTCTTGAAGAGAGCACTTTCTTTCCTCGGATACTGCCAAGCTCTCAGCTCATCACCCCGGGACAATTGTCCTACCATTTTGGGGGGCCAACCCACCTCGAGTCTCTCCTGACTACAGTCAGCTCTCAGAGGGATCTTCCCAAGGCACGTGTTGGGCCATGCTGCTCTCTGAATCCTGTTGCTTCTGGATCAACTATAAACTCCTTTTTGTCTCCTAGAACCCTTCCAACCTGCCTTCCTCCTCCACTGCTCGCCCCCATATGCTGGATATTCCCCCCTCCCCTCCCCCACTCTGTGCTGTTGCCATGACAGCCCCACTGTGGGAGATTCTCTTTCCCTCCTCATCTCCTGACTTCTCTTAGGTTCCAGCTAAGACCCAAATGATCCTCTCAGTGATGGTGGCCTCCCTTTCTTGACTCTCCCTAACTTAGCCCACAAATAGCTTCTCTGTACCTGGTCCTTTGCCTGTTGTCTCTCCCATTAGACTGGAGCTCTTGGAGGGCTGGGGCTGTCTTTTCTCTCCCTTTGTATCTCCAGCACTTAGCACATTGCCTGGCCCAGAGAAGACCCTGAAGAACGCTTGTTGATGGCTCTCCGTGGCCTCTAGGGTTGGGTCAGGCTTCTTAAATGCTTCACAGTTTTTACCCAGACTCTCTGCTTCTCTCAATCTTCCATCCAGCTGGACTGGTCTTTTCTCTGTTCCTCACACCCTGGGCCCCACCCCCAGGCCTGGAATGCACCCCTTCCTTTCCTCTGACTCCTCAAGTCTCAGACTTCCTTCAAGACCCAGCATCAGCAGCGTGGCAGCACTCACTCTGGAGCTACTCTCAGCAACTCTGATGGGCGCTGGCAGGCTGGGAATCTGGCTGCTTCCATCCCTTAGGGTTCGAGGGCTGAGGGCTCTGAGGGTTCTGGGGTGGGGTATTGCATAAATGGAGATTTTGAACCTTGGACTTCATCCTCCACAAGTCCCTAGTTTTCCCAAAATTCCCTTCAAATCTTTCCTGTGCCTCCACATTTGCACGGTCATTTTATAGTTGGCTGTAACTCCTCCCTCTCTTTCTTTGGTTCCTGGGAGCAAGCTGGTTAGTACCTTTTAGTTAGTCTCTTTTGTTAGTTTATTATTAATAAATATTTATAAATATAATATTTATTATTTTGTATATTAATTTTAATCTCCACAGTATCCAGTACTAACTATGAGCCCCCAGGGGTAGCCTTCCCTCCGTCACAATCCCTTAATATCAGTTAGCTCAAGGGACTTCACTGATGTTCAGAAACAGGCATTTCTGGGGTGGTAGAGTTGGTAGAACCCGTCGCCTGAGGCTGGCACTCTTCCACAAGTATTTGAAGACTTTGTGGGAAAGCAAGCTCAAGCTCGCAGCAGATGTGACCAAAAGGCTGATCCACAACATCTGGAAGTTCTTTTGCTGGCCTTTTGGGGGACCTTTTCTTAGTGACTAGTCTGTTCTATTATATTAAAATCCTGAGAAATGTTGGATGTCACCTTGATTGACAAGGGAGGCAGTTGGAGAGATTGGAATGTTCCCAGAAGCCATGAGCCAGGGGCAAAAGTCTATTGGCCTGGGGGTATAAGTAATCCTAACAGCCACCCGGAGGGGTTTTGGTCTTTTGGGTTTTTTGTCCCTTTGATCTTTAGGTCTCTGACTCTTCCTAGCTCTTTAGGTCTCTGGGTCTCTGGGTGGTGAAGGGAGGCTGGGAGGTCTATGAAGAAGAGGGTTGATAGGATCTGAATATTTCCTGAAGGCTGTGAGAGCTAATACATCACCAAACACTGATAGTGAGAAAGTTGAGAGAATAAATCACCAACACAGCTGCATCAAGAGCAGACACTATTCTCTGGCTTGGCAGTGGCCAAGCTGGGCCAGAGGGGTTGTGAAGAACAAAGCTCCAGCTTCTACTAAATCAATAGCCCCCAGTCCTAAGTGATTATAGATTATAGATATTAGATTGACAGGGTCTCCAATCCCCAATCCTTATCCTGATTATCCTTTCCCTGATTTTAGATCATAGATAAAGAGTGTTTAATACGTACCTTCCTGAGTGGTCTTTATATCACAACCCTTGTGGAGGGAGCTAAAGCAGTCAGATAACAAACGGGATCCAAGGCTGGTTCTCTCAGGATTCTCTCAGAAAGAGAGGTTAGGCTGGGAACGAGACTCAAGTAAACCTGGAGTTTTGTGTCTGGGGCAATTCTCCTGTGTTCATATGTGTCCAGGGCTTGGGAGGGATGGATTCACATGTCCCTTCCAACTCTGAGATTCTGAAATGATGAATGTAATCCTTTAAAAGCCTTTCTGAGTGAGATTTATGAGTCCATTTGAATGGACTGTGCAAATGAGATCTTGATTTAAACATTCTTTCTTTATTCTTCTCTTGAGAGGTAATCACTCCCAGCTCACTGGTAGTCTCCAACTGAAACCTGAATGACTCCTTGATAGGTATGCTGGGCTGGAGAAATATTTCTTCTTAAGTTCCATATAGGATGATATGTCTCTGAGGTCCCTTCCAACCCAGAGATTCTGGGACTTGGAAACTGTACCAGGGAGCTATTTGACGGTCATTGAATATGTGCAAAAGACAAATGCAAATTAATCAGCATTTTCTGAGGGCAACTAGTTTTTTGGTTTATTCTCTAGCATTCTCTGAGTATACCATTATATTATCTCATCGCCTATTCAAAGTCCTTCAATTTCTTTTTCTGGTTTTATTGCTGTAGCTAGTATTTCTTGTACAACTTTGAATAACAGTGGTGATAATGGGTATCCTTGCTTTACCCTTGATCTCATTGAGAAAACTTCTAGCTTATGCCCTTTACAGATTATAGAGGACCAGCTCTATATGGTAGGGGTCCTGAGTGGCGTTTTACGGTGTCGGATTGCTAAGACAGGAAAAAGAAACTGAGAACAGCCGAACTAGAGGTTAGCCCATGCTGATCCCACGCTATGGGATTTTTGACTTTATTTTATACTGGTTTCAAACAAAGAACACAAAGAAAGAATCACAGCTGTGAAGGGGTTATAAATCATACACAATTCATTAAAGCCTAAAAGATAGAGATATGGGTGCAAAGACAAGGGCCAAGCTGGAAGCAGAAATAAATTTCATGGAGATGTTTACTAATTGCGTTCTGCCTTGATTTACAGATCTGCACCTGGTCAGATAGTCTGGACTAAATTGTCCAGTTCCAGTCTTATCTAAGTAATATATTTTTTAGGTTTCAGGCTTCTTAATTATCAAGGAGAGAAATTGTCAAGGAGAGGAATTGTTAACTCAGTAGCTGCTGGTCTGGTTAAGGACTCAAAGCTTTCCAATAAGAATAGTGAGAAAGGTGGGGATCTAAAAATGAGTCAAAAGAGGAGCCTCAGATTTTTACCTTAGATGGTCCATTCTATCTGCATCTGACATGCAGTGCAGAAAAATCATACACGCAGTTTTACTTGCCAATGATTTTGTAATGGGATCCAGATAAAACATCTATTACAGACTCTGTTTCTCTAAATGACTCCTAATAGCCTCTTGGAGGGGTCAAGTTGTTTTTGGATTAACCTACCTGCTGGTGCCAGAGCTTTTCAGGGTTCAGGTGACCAGGACCAAACACAAAGACTGCCTCAGCCTGGATTGGTCACGTAGGGAATCCAGATAACAGGCCCTAAATTTGACCCTATTTCTCCAATTGGCTCTTTACATCTAACAGCTTTCAACAACAGATTATCAGTGCTGATGGTTTTAGACAGATGTTAATGATCATTTTGAGGAAAACTTCATTTATTCCCATTTTCTAAGGTGTTTTGAATAGGAATAGATTTATTTTGCCATAAACTTTTTTTCTATATCTATTGAGATAATCATCATTTCTGTTGGTGTTATTGATATGGTGAATTATGTGGATGGTTTTCTCAATATTGAACTAGTCTATTATTCCTGGCATAAATTCTGCTTGGACATAGTGTATGATCTTTGTGATATATTGTTGTAATCTCCTTGCTGGTGCTTTATTTAAAATTTTTGTATCACTATTCTTTGGAGAAGTTAATCTATGGGTTTGTTACTGTTTTTGCTCTTCCTACTTTAGCTATCAGCACTTGGAAAAGGAATTTGGAAGGACTTCTTTGCCTTTTTCCCTAAATATTTTATATAGTATTGGATTCGTTGTTCTTTAAATGTTTGGTGGAGTTCATTTATGAATTCATCTGGTTCTGGTGATTTTTTTCCTTAGGGAGATTATTGGTGACTTCCTCAATTTCTTTTTCTAAGAAAAGGTTATTTAAGTATTCTATTTTTTCTTTTAGTTAGGGAAATTTATATTTTTCTGACTATTCATCTATTTCATTTAGATAATTAGATTATTGACATGTAATTAGGCAGAATAGCTCCTAATAATTGCTTTAATTTCCTCTTAACCTCCCACCTCCCATTGAAAGAATGCTAACTGTAATGGAGCATTATTAAGGATGTAATCTAAAAGGTTTTGTGGGTTCACACTGGGTTGAAGGAGAGACAAGAATGTCTGATGGTCTGGACCAATCAGGATAAGAAGACCAGGGTTTACTGCCAAGCTGTTAACTGTCACAAGAATGGCCAACAGTCACTTAGCTCACCTAGGTTAGGGCCTATGGAACCAGCAGGCAACAGGTAAAAGTTGTAACAGTTTTAATTGAATAAACAAACAAACAAGGATGGGTATTAGGGATTCTACTTTTAACAACTAAGGACAAACCACAAGGTCAAGGGAGGGACTTAACTACACTATTCTATTGACCTAAGCCAGGCAGGGCCCAAAGGAAGCAGTACTGAAGTCACAGGGAGGCTCCTCCAAACCTGGTTCCAGCCAGGTATGGTCAGCTCAGCTAAAGGGTCTGAGGATGGCTTTCAATTGGGGTCTCACGGTAAATCCAAGGATGGTCTCAGGATGCCAAGAGCCAACTCCACCAGGTGATCCAAGGTACCCAGGTAGGGAGAGTGAGTTTGCAATGCTGGCCACCAGATCCCAAACCACTTCCCCACTTGGTGCTGCTCTGCAGGTCTGTTGTCCACTGCTGAAAGCCTCCACCTCTCTCAGGATCCCAGGCAATCTGGATGTAGTTTTCCCTAACTCTAAGTTCTCCCAGGGTTAGCAACAGTTACGTCCCCAACCACTAATGGAGTCTCTTTCCCCCCCGAGTCCAAGCCCCACTTCCTGCTTCTTCATTCCTTCTTGGAATTCTCCAGCCCTTCCTGCCAGGTCCATATAAACTATATATAACTAATACTAAATAATCTTCCTCACAACATAACCACATTGAGAGAAAGAACTATGGGAGTAGAAATGCAAAATAAAAACATATAACATCACGTATCACATATATAAATGGGTATGTGATTTGGGGTTTAGGCTTTAAAAGATTGCTCTATAGCAAAAATGAATAATATGGAAATAGGTATAAAGTGATAACATTTGTACACCCAGTAGAATTGCTTGTCAGCTCTTAGAGTGGGGAGGGAGGGAAGAGGAGAGGGAAAGAAAATGATCATGTAAACATGGAAAAATATTTAAAATAAAAAAAGAAAAAAACCTTTACCTTCCATCTTAACATCAATTCTGTGTATTGGGTCCAAGGCAGAAGAGTGGTAAGGGCTAGGCAATGCAGGTTTTTTAATTTCCTCGTCATTGGTAGTGAATTCACCTTTTTCATTTTTGACACCAGTAATTTGTGTAATTAATTTCTGTACCCTAGAACTCCAATTCCCAGCATCCCATGTTCCTTCTCACATTATGTGCTGATGTAGGGAGGATATAAGTTTGGTGTAGCCCCACCTCTCACTTTTTCTTTCAGTGATAGCATGCTGTGGAGGGGAGGTAAGGCAAAGGCAGGAGAAACTTGCTCACGTGGTTTTACTTTTATAGATAATTAGGTTTTTTTGCTTCTATTTCCTTTTTATTCCTTTTACTTCAAGTGATTATTAATAAAATTTGTAAAATATAATTCTTGAAGTGTTGGATATTAATCTAAATCCTACATTTTTAGCAACCATTATGGAAAAAGAATCCTTAATTTTCTTTTAAGAAAGCCTTGGAGTAAAGAATAGGGAGTAGATAAATTTTGAAAAACTGATTCACTCCTGCTCCTGCTCCTGCTCCTGCTGCTGTGAACCTGCCACAGCATCTCTTGAATACAGAAGGTGGGAATCCTTGTGAGCCTCTTTCTGGGCGGCTGGTAAAGTATAAATCCCTCTTTCTCTTACACTGCTAACAGCTGAGTGCTTGCTCACTGCGGCCCTGGTAAGCCACAATTAGCCTCTAACTCTCCTGTCTCTTTTCACCTGGAGGAAGCTACTATCTCACAGCTCAGAATCCTGGAATGTTGAGGAAGTTAATAATTTCAGCTCAGTTTTTGTTGTTGTTAGTAGAAGGTTTTAATTATTGGACTAAATTGAGAAAGTTTAGCTATATCTTACTCCTAGAAGTTTGCTCTCTCTTTAAGGCCTTTCCCAAACCCGCAGGTGTCTAAAGCACTGGGGTCTGGGCACCCCTCAGTTAGTGCCCCAGCACTCCCACTTGCTGTTGCTCTTTCCCTTATATTACTAACAGCTGAGTGCTTGCTGTTGCCCTGGAAGCCTGGTGTTTCTTTTAGGCCACAATCATCCTCCTGAAGATGCTTCCATCCTCTTAACTCCCCTGTGTGTAGTAGCTTAGAGTTAGGAGAGTCTTTTAGACAAATAGTAGCTTAGTAGCACAGTGTAGATACTGCCTACCCCATTTACCAACCAGGTCAATTTTAAACTGACCTTGGGGGTTTTCACACTCCTGGCCAGGAGAGTGGAAATTGAGGGTTTAGCCCACACAGGAATCTCCCATGCCTCTAGACCAGGGGTCGGCAACGTATGGCTCTCGGGCCATATCTGGCTCTTTTGAGGGCCAGATATGGCTCTTTCTACAGGAGCCATAAAGTCAAACTTTTTTCAGGCGCTGTTACAGGAACATGCACTGTTACAGGAGGGTGCACTGTGAGTACTGTATAGCTCTCATGAAATTACATTTTAAAAAATGTGGCATTTATGGCTTTCATGGCCAAAAAGGTTGCCAACCCCTGCTCTGGACCCTAAAACTCAGCACAGGGGAAGCCAGGAGCTCAGTGGATTGAAAGCCAGATTTTTGGAAATAGGCTCAGGTTTCCTGACCCAAACATCAGGGACAGCCTGTATTCTATACTCACTCTTTTGCTCTTCTAGACCAGCTCAGCTAAGCAGCTCTGAGGAGTTTTTACCTTCACTGAGCCTAAAATAGAAAGCTTTTGTTTTCCCTCACTAACAGCCTTTGGCTAAAGCCTTTCTTGCACCCTCCATTCAAAGGCTGATTGGGGTGTGTCTCCATCTACTAGCCTTGTGAGGATTTTACTCCTAGCCAGTACATACTAGGCTAGCACCACCTACAGACAGGAAATAGATTTGCAACCAATTTAATAAGTAGAATTGCAAACATGGCCCAGTTTCCTGCCTATCTCAAACAGCAACCATTCCTGGAGAGCATTACAGAGCTTGCTCAGCTCAAAGTTTTGGGGTGTCTTTTCTTACTACTGTTCCTAGGTGCACTTGTCCTTGCGCTTAGCTTGAGTAATCCTGATATTCAGGGGGGAGATTCATCTCCCTACACCCCCTTCCCATTTTGGCCTGCCCAGTCTCTGCAACACACCCAATATGGGGTTCATCCACACTCTGCCCAGTGTGGGTATGGGGAACCCCAGAGATGTGACCAAAGGAATGTAAATGGATGATGATCCTAGGGAGGGGTATTATAGAGAATCAGCTCTATATTTTTGGGAGTCCTGAGTGGTGTTTAATGGCGTCGGATTGAAAAGACAGGAAACAGAAACTGAGAACAGCCAGACTAGTGGTTAGCCCATAGCTGCTCCAACTGCTATGGAGTTTAGGGTTTATTTATATACTGGTTTCAAACAAAGAACACAGAGAAAGAATCACAGCTGCAAAGGGGTTATAAATCATACAAAACCCATTAAAGTCTAAAAGTAGAGAGATAGGTACAGGGTCAAGGGCCAAATTCCAACCACCAATTAGAGGGGGTTAATTCTGGGAGCAGAAATATATTTCATAGAGATTTTTACTAATTGCCTTCTGTCCTCTTCTTGAATTATAGGACTGCACCTGGTCAGATAAAATCTTGTCTGGCCTTGACTATCTAAGTAATATATTTTTTAGAGTTCAGGCTTTTTAATTATCAAGGAGAAAAATGGTTAACTCAGTAGCTGTTGTTCTGCTTAGGGACTCAAAGCTTCCCAATAAGAATATTGAGAAAAGGTGGGAATCTGAAAAGGAGTCAAAAGAGGAGTCTTTGATTTTTACCTTAGATGGCTACCTGACATGCAGTGCAGAAAAAATCATACACATAGTTTTACTTACCGATGATTTTGTAATGGGATCCAGATAAAAATATCTATTACAGACTCTATTTCTCTAAATAACTCCCAATAGCCTCTTGGAAGGGTCAAGTTGTTTTTGGATTAACCAACCTGCTGGTACCAGAGCTTTTCAGGGCTCAGGTGACCAGGACCAAACACAAAGACTGTCTCAGCCTGGATTGGTCACGTAGGGAATCCAGATAACAGGCCCTATCCTGACCCTATTTCTCCAATTGGCTCTTTACAGGGTATAAGAATAAAGAGAGCCTGTAACCAAATCTTATGATAGAGGGGAGAGATAGAGTCTATGAAGGTGAGACTCCCTTCTAGCTCTCCCCTCCCACAGAATATACTCTGGGAGACTTTTAGGGGGTGTCACCCCAAAACTGGGTGACCTGGATGGTTGTGCTACCCCATGGGAGTTGGGGTGAGGCTTCCCTATAAGATGAGGTATGTGGTACCCCAATCCGATTCTGAATGAGGATGGGGTTCATGCAAGCCTTCCCCAAGGTTAGTCAACTTCACATTGGGTGGCCTGGCTCCAAGATGGAGGCAACCAGACCAAGCCATGGTTCCCCTCTCCCTCGTTGACTCTCAGGAACTCTGGAACGCTATATGACTAATGAATGGCTTTTATTATTCACAATTCAGGGATTAGGGAAAGGGGTGAAGGGCAGAGGGATTTGGGGTGTCCTCTTCTCTATTACTATGGAGTCTGTCACTTAGGTGGGAACCTTAATGGATCCCACTCCTAAACATCTCACCCCTTGTCCTTTCTCCTGTTTCTAGTTCTATCTTTTTCTATAATTGTAAGTTTGACCGGAAAATGTCTGTCAGCAAGGTTGGGTGAGGGAGAGTAAGAAATTGCTCCCAAAATGGAGTCCAAAAACTTATCTAAATTGATGGTTGAAGTCTTGCTGGGTGATAATCTATGGGATGCCTTTGACCAGGCAATCGGGGTATCAATGTCCAAAGAAAGATCATCAGGAAGCCCTCAGGACTGGATCTGAGCTGGAATGTTCACCTCCTTCCTCTCCCAGTCCTCAGAAGGAAAGCCTACAACTCTTTCTCCCTCCTCTGGAGAATTACCCAGAATTCCCTCTGGTCTCAACTGTCACCAACTGTCAGGAACTCTTTCTCTGGCTCCTTTTGTCCCATCTCCCTTGCAAAAATCCCATCCTTACAGGGGTAGGAACCTTAAAGAATTTGGAGGTGAATTTTAAAGCCTTTTCAGACTCCATTGTTTTATTGATCTTAACTGTTCTAGTTTGTTCCCCTCCAAATAGTGAAGAAGTCTCTGTAATGCAGCTATTGGAATTGGAGAAAAGGACTATTGAATTCAGTGCCTGTATTCTGTTACATATATTGTATTTGCTGATTGTTTGCTTTTCTAAGCTAATATATTCTATTACACTATGTCACTTGCTGTCACTGTGTTTTGGCCATTAGCTATATGTGCTGTTACATTGTCTTTATTTGTACCTTCCCCTATGACTGGATTGGAGAAAATGCCATTGTAAAAGCCCATAAACAACTTGGATAAACCCTTTTCCGTGGCAAAACCATAGGTCCTTATGGATGCTGGGTTTGTCACCAGTCATTCATCAAGGTCACATATTGCCTAAATGGCCTTTTGTTCCTTTTCACCTTTGTTAATTGTCATATAGATGATGATGGATGGACTCTATCAAACTGGTTACAACCTGTATACAACCTTTGGAGAATTTAATGACCTGAAAATTTAAATTGATTTTAAGGGGTCTTCATTAGTGATTTTTTCAGATATCTAGGAGCATCACTACCTCTGACTGATCATTTGCCTGCCTTTGAGTTGTTTTTAACAAGAGGTAAGGGTCCCTTTAATAGTTGAAGTTAAGTGCAATGGCACTATTGTATTCCCCACCTCCACATTTATAAAAATGTAATGGATGAGACATCAGAAGTGATTTTCACTATTGTATTCCTCACCTCCACATTGCAATAGATGGGGCATATAAAGACATGCCTTTTACAGCTGTTACAGTCTCATACCAAAGGAGGGAGGGTTTCCCAAGTGGCTTGGTTACCTTGTGGTAGGATATAATCTCATCTGGGAAGTGGGAAGGTTTTCCTAGGAGGCTTTGTAACCACTAGATGGGTTTTTTATATTTGCAACTCTTCAGTTTACTCTACCTTTCCACCAGATGATCTAGATTCTTGGTGACATTTTAGGCCCAAAAAGTTTTCATCAACAGTACAGAAGTTGTTGTTGTTTTCTGGGCGCCTCTGCCACATTTTGTAATGATGGCTGTAATAGACTTTGTTAAAAATATCTCAGCCAAGATTGAAAAATTGGTTAGATCTGGAGAACTTGTGACAAGTATCCATGAGCCTCAAAGGTTTTTTATAAATGTCACACAGCAAGTGGCTATAGAGATTGATGTGAATCCTAATGATAGAAGGTTTGTTTGCTCTTGTCATTAAATTGGCTCTTATGATTTTGGGGATTTTTGATACTTCTTTGAATGTGCATTACCTGTTATACTACTGTTTTATAAAGCTGTTACCTGGTAAAAAATCATTTGCACTCACACTGTGGATCATAGCCAAGTCAAAAAGGAAATGGATCTCATTTTTGGGTGGGAAACCTTTGTATTGTGCCTCTCCTTGGCAAACACAGTGTGTCACTGATTATGAACCATATATTTTTGATTAAAAATTTTTATCATTGTTTTTCTTTGTATGTGCAATAGAGTATTTGAGTTTTCTTTACTGTCTCATTTTTTGTACTTGAAGCACATGTTAACAGTATTAATGTTTTTTTGATTTTACACTAATATAAGTTTACAATATCCATTAGCCCTAATATTAATGCATACCCAAAAGCTTTAGTCTATGGAAACCTGCCATTGATTGTTAAATATTATGGGACTTTGATTTGTGATTGTGTCTGATTCCAGGAGAAGGGATCACAAAAGACCCATTATACAGTGCCAAGAAGCACAAGGTCAAGGAGACCAACCAATCCTAGTGGGATTGATGAGAATCTGTGCCAAGACAGAGGATTTGTTTTGGGGTTTGAGGAAGTGGCCATTTGACAACGTCAGGTGCAAGATTTCCCTGTACCAGGTTCAGACAAAGTACCCTGGCTTAGCTATAATTTTGGCTCCCCTATCCCTGAGAGTGAAGGTAAAATCAGACCAGGGAATGATATTTCCCATTTACTGCAAAAACCCACTTCCTTTTCTGTTTTTTTTTATAGTGTGGCAATTTTCTGTAGCCCTGGGTGCTGACTGGGTAAGTGCATATTGCTGCAATGGTCCTACAGGCTTGTGGGACACAAGTCATTTAATTGGGCCCTAATTCTAGGACTTGTTCTGGACTTACTTTCTCTTGCTTACTCAGAATTTTTATATACTATTTAATTTTGGTTTTTCTTTTCTTCTACATTTTAAAATGTTTTTTACTTCCTTTTTACAATTGATTTACATACCTCATAACTCAGCCATGTATACCTGAGTAATCCGTGTGTTTGTCAACACCCTCCTCAGGGAGGGATTGTATAATTGGAATATAATTCTAGATTTACATAAATTTTTTCTTGTTCAAAAGTAATTTTAGGATAAGAAACTTGCTACCTCCTTGAGTCAAGAAAGTGAACTATTTGGAGAAGGTGCCATGGAAATGCCTGCAGAAACCTCACACTGCACCAAAAGATCCAGAATGAACTTTGGGATACAGTGAAATTGAACTGTGAAGGCATGGGGGGGTGGAACACATTTATTTTCAATGTACACTTTTTATACCAAAGGGGACTACCCCCTAATTAGTTTTTTGTCAATGCACCTAGCAATCATTGGTTCTGTTTTCTTTTTTATTTCCCTTTTATCCCCAAATTATTGTAAGTACAATATTGTATGTACCTCTGGTTATAGATCTTTAGAGATATAAGTTGTTTATGTGTACTGATTCAATGGGGAAACAGGAATATAAATCTGGGAGATTTCTACATACTTATTTCCCATGGGAATAACAGGGGAGATTGTATAATTAATTTCTATACCCCAGAACTCCAATTCCCAGCACCCCATGTTCCTTCTCATGTTATGTGCTGATGTAGGGATGATATAAGTTTGGTGTAGCCCTGCCTCTTACTCTCTCTTTCAGGGATAGCATGCTGTTGAGGGGATGTCAGATGAGAGGGAGAGGCAGGAGAAACTTGCTCACATTGTTTTACTTTTGTTAGATAATTAGTTTTTTTTTACTTTATTTCCTTTTTATTTCTTCTACTTCAAGTGATTATTAATAAATTTTATAAAATATAATTTTTGAAGTGTTGTACATTAATTTAAGTCCTACAAATTTGGTTTTTCTTTTTTATATCAAATTAAACAATGGTTTATCCCATTTATTATTTCCTTCCTCATAAAACCAGCTGATAGTTTTATTTATTATTTTAATATTTTTCTTGTTTTCACTTTTATTAATAAATCTTTTGGTTTCCAGTATTTCCAATTTAATGTTTATCTGGATATTTTAAATATGTTCTTTTTCTAGTTTTTTTAGTCACATGCCCAATTCATCAATGTCTTCTTTCTGTATTTTATTTTTGTATGCATTTAGAGATGTAAATTTCCCCCTAAGTACTGCTTTGGCTGCATCTCATAAGTTTTGGTGTGTTCTCATTCTTGTCATTCTCTTTGATGAAATTATTGATTGTTTCAATGATTGATTCTCTGATCCACTCATTCTCTGGGGCTAGATCATTTAATTTCCAGTTAATATGTAATCTATGTTTCCATGGTCCTTATTAAATGTAACTTTTATTGCATTCTCATCTGAAAATGATGCATTTAATATTTCTGCTTTTCTGCATTTGGTTGTGAGTTTTTAATGCCTTAATAGATTAATAGATGTCATGTATTACTGACATAAAGTTATATTCCTTTCTATTTCCACTCAACTTTCTCCAGAGTTTTAGAAAATACAAATTTTCTAAAGTTCTATTCATTTTGTTAACTTTTTGTTGTTGTTGTTTAGATTTATATAGTTCTGAAGTGGCAAGATGAGGTCCTCCAGTAATATGATTTTGCTGTGTATTTCCTCCTATAACTCATTTAACTTTAAGGCCTTGGATGCTATATTATTTGGTATATATATGTTTATTATTGATATTACTTCATTGTCTATGGTACCTCTTAGCAAAATGTGTTTTCCCTGTTTATCTCTTTTAATTAGTTCTATTTTTGCTTTTATTTTGCTTGCTATCATGTGTGCTACCCCTAATTTTTTCTTTTTTTTTTTACTTCAGGAGAAGCATAATAGATTCTCTCCTTTAGTCTAATTCTGGGTGTCTCTTTGCTTCAAGTGTGTTTCTTGTAAATAACATATTGCAGGATTCTGGTTTTTAATTCACTTTGCTATCTGTTTCCATTTTATGGGTGAATTCATCCCATTTACATTCACAGTTATGATTAACAATAGTTTATTTCCCTGCCTTCTGTTTATCCTTTGTCTCTCCTTTTATCCTGTCCATCCTCAAAAATGTTTTGTTCCTGACCCCTACCTCTCCCAATCTACCCTCCCCAACCTGTCCT
This sequence comes from Gracilinanus agilis, assembly GCF_016433145.1. NCBI lineage: Eukaryota > Metazoa > Chordata > Mammalia > Didelphimorphia > Didelphidae > Gracilinanus > Gracilinanus agilis. Next base: position 1,731,480 of record NC_058134.1, read on the forward strand.
ATTCTCTTCTTCTCCTCCTTCCCTATAGGGTAAGAGAAATATCTATATTGTACTAAGTGTGTATGTTATTCCCTTTTTTGAACCAATTCCAATGAGATTGGTGTTCAGACATTGCCTGCCACTCTCTCCCCCAGCATCTTCCCCTCCATCATAAAAGCTTGAGAATATAGGCTCTTCTTTGCCTTTCTTTGCATCCTCAACCCATTCTACAATGTTTGGCAAATAATAGTCACTTAAATAGTTATGGACTGACACACACCCTGGCATGGGAACTTGAGATAGCATAAAATAGGATAGGTACACAATAGAAAAGAAGTATTCCTGGTACCTTAGGGATACTCCTAGATCCCTGATTGTATAATGTGGTTAGTTGGTCTTGCTCTGGAAGAGTGAGTGTAGAGCAGTGATGGGCAAACTATGGCCCATGGGCCAGATGCGTCCCCCTGAAATGTTCTATCCGGTTTCTGACATTATTCCTAATTTGACCTGACGAATACAATGAGTAGGATACAAATACAATGAAACTTCAAAAGAGTTGCCTTGAAACAGACTGACAGATGAGCATTTCCTTTCCTTTGGCCCCCTCTTTAAAAAGTTTGCCCCTCACTGGTCTAGAGTATTATTACCCCAGTAAATATTCCTTTATAAAACATAATTGTTATTAATTGGATAATGCATATTAGGGAGATATTTTTACTAGGTGATTTTGAGGTGTGGGCTCCTAAGTGATGGTACAAGAGAAAACTATGCCAATCCTCAGTTATATTTGAAAAGCTGAGGGGAGAGATATCTTGCTGCTTTCTGAGGACTTCAGCCTGTAAGTCCAGACTGGGTTGCTAGAAGACTATATTCCTGAGATCTCTAGCTCCATCCTACAAGGTAGCATTTATTTTTCTGGAGACAGTTTCTCAACTTCTCTCCACTGAGAACAATGAAATTAGATCAATAGACTTCTGGGCAATGGGCTGTGATGTGCAGCTCATTTGGAAGAGAATGGGAAATACACATTTCCAGAGTTCTCCATTTCTCAACTCATTGACCATCAGTGTGATCACTGATGAGACAGCTCTTCATTTGTGCATCAGAGAGGTCTGCTGATGGTACCTTAGAGAGGAAGTCGGGCTGAAGGCCCATTAAACTGGGATGAATGACTGCACTGGAGGTGGGAACTGAGTAGGTTTAAATGATTTTTAATGCCCTGTTTTTCAGCAGCAAATTTTAGTCAAACTCTTTCCCTATTGTTTCTCCAACTTAACTAAATGGATTTTTCTTCCCAGAGTTCTGCATAATTCCTTGGTGTTTTGCTTTGAACAATGAACGTAATTCAGAGCAAAGCAAAAAATGAAAACAAATTCAAGGGCTAATAACATATCAACAAGAATCGAGCTTGTGATTTAGAGGGAAAAAATCTTTCTGAGGAAATTCCCACTTGCAGTGTGTTCACTTTAGCTTTCTGTCTCACAGAATAGTCAGGGCTGGAAGGGTCTTGAGGCTCAGGTCATGGATCTAACTTTCCATTTTAGAGATCAGTAACTTAAGACCTCAGAAGGTAATTTGCCCAGGGTCATGTAGCCATTAAATGGTGGAATTGATTCCAACCCTGGGTATCTGGCCCCAAATTCAGAGCTCTTACCATAGTGCCACACTCTTAACCCTGTTCTCCACTCTTTCCTTTCTCCTTGTTTTACTGAGGCAAAACAATAAGAAAGCAAACAAGCATTTATTAAGCACCTACTGTGTTCCAGGCATTGTGCTTGCATCCTAATGGGGAAGACAATGGTACATGTATAAATACAGACAGCATAGCTATAATGCACATAAGGAGAAATCTATACTCAGTTATTCAATACAAGGCAGTGTAGAAGGAGAGACATTAGCAGCTGGGACCATCAGGAAAGGTTCACACAGAATATGGGGCTTGTGTCGTGCCCAAAAAACATACATATGTGGCACGTATGAGGAAGAGAGAGAGGCCAGTTTGGCTAGATCAAGGAGGGAAGAGGAAATGAGTAATATTCAGTGAGTCTCTAAAAACAGGTTGGGTCCAAGTTGGGAAGGCTATCAAGAGAGTTGGCATTTTACCCTAGACTTGGGGCAATAGGGAGCCTCTCCCTTACTGAGTAAAGGAGCTACACGATCAGATCTTTGCTTAAGGATTATCACCTTACCAGTAGAGTGGAGGGTAGGTGAATTTGAGTGGAGGATGTTCCCTTGAAATAGAAGGCTATCTAAGAAGCAACAATAAGGGTCTCTAATGGAGGCCAGGGCATTGCAGTCTTGGCTAAGCCATGCCTGTGATGGGCAGCTGGGGCATTGTTTAAATAAACTTCAACAGAGAGGAATGCTGGGAAGGTTAACTTGTTTTACAGAATACCCAAAGCTGGGGAGGTTTGGGGATTTGGTAACATCTGGTCAGAACAGCAGGCTCCAGGTACAATTAGGTTTTAAAAAATGGGTTTGGATCAGCTCAACAGTCCTCTGGCCATTCTGCCAAGATAGCTGCATTCAACGGGAGAAGTCTGAGCCAAATGGTAGGCATCCCCTTGATTTCCAACTCTTTGCCACCACAAAAAGAGCTGCTGTCAATATTTTTGTACAAGTAGGTCCTTTACTTTTTTTTTTGATTTCTTTAAGTTAGAAACCTAGTAGTAGTACTGCTGGGTTGAAGGGTATATGTGAGGTGGAACCTCAGAGTTGTTTTAATTTGACTTTCTCTAATTGATAATGATTTACAACCCTTCCCCCCCCCCCCATATGATGATAACAGCTTCTTCTTTTGAAAACTGCCTGTTTATATCATTTGATCATCTATCAGCTAAGGAATGACTCTCATTTTGGTAAATTTGACCCAGTCCTATTATCAGTATGTAGTTGAGAAATGAATCCTTTATTAGAAAAACTTGCTGTGAAATTTTTAATATTGCTTCATTTTCTGTGATACCATTTAGTTTCCCTGATTATCTCTTTGAATTAGGTTGTATTTTTGTTTTTGCTTTGTCTGAGATGGGGCGATGGCTAACTCTGCCTTTTTTGTAAGTGCAGGTGAAGCATAGCAGCTTCTGCTCTAGCCTTTATCTGAACTCTGTGTGTCTTTCCGGTTCAAATGTGTTGGATTTTGGTTTTGAATCTATTCCACTATCTCCTTCCATTTGAGGGGTGAGTTCATCCTGTTCACATCAGTTACAGTGACTAACTGTGTATTTCCCTCTATGCCATTTTCTTCTGTTTCTTCTCTCTCTCTTTACATTCTGTACCTCTTCAAGAGCTATTCTCTTCTAACCATTGCCTCCCTTTTATCACCCTTCCCTTTCTCTTTTCCCTTCCCCTCCCATTTCCCTATTGGGTATATCGCATTTCTATTCAAAGTTGAGTGTGTGTGTATGTCTGTGCATTCGTCCTCCTTTAAACCTCTTCAAATGAGAGTGAGCTTCAAGCACTCCTAACTTCCCCATTTCTCCTCCACTGCAAAAGTTCTTCCTTGTACACCTCTTTTACGTGAGATAATTTACTCCTTTCTTCTTTCTTCCCCTTCCCCCTTCTCCCAATGCATCCTTCTTTCTCACCTCTTGAAATTTTGGAGATTATTTCAATATAATCAACCCATATCCATGTCCTCTGTCTACACAAAATCTTCTTAACCACCCTAATAATGATGAAGTTCTTTGGAGTTACATGATATGTCCCATGTAGGAATGTAAATAGTTTAACTTTACTGAGACTTTATGATTACTCTTAATTTTTTAAAAAACTTTTACCTTCCCTCTTAGAATTAACACTGTATATTGGTTCCAAGTCAGCAAAGCTGTAGGGCTAGACAATGGAGGTTATATGACTGGCTAAGAGTCACATAGCTAGAAAGTGTCTGAGGCTGCATTTGAACCCAGGACCTCCCATCTCTCAGCTTAGCTCTCAATACACTGGGCCACCTCACTGCCCCATGATTATTCTTTCAGGTTTACCTTTTTAATCTTTCTCTTGAGGCTTGTATTTGAATGCCCTATTTTCTATTTAGCTTGAATCAATGCCTTGAAAATCTTTATTTCAATAAATATCCATTTATTTCCTGGAAGGATCACACTCAGTTTTGCTGGCTAGGTTGTTCTTAGTTGTAACCCTAGCTCTTTTGCTTTCTGGAATATCATATTAAAAGCCATGTATTGGTTTAACATGGAAGCTCCTGAATCTTGGGTGATCTTGCCTGTGGCTCCACAACATTTGAATTATTTCTTTCTAGCTGCTTGAAGTATTTTTCCTTTGACCTGGGAACTCTGGGATTTGACTATAGTGTTCCTGGGAGTTTTCACATTGTTATCTCCTTCAGGAGGTGACTGGTGGATTCTTTCAATTTCTATTTTACTCTCTGGATCTAAGATATTGGATCTTTTCCTGGGTAATATCTTTTTTTTAAACCCTCACCTCCTGTCTTGGAGTCAATACTGTGTATTGGCTCCAAGGCAGAAGGGTGGTAAGGGTGGGCAATGGGGGTCAAGTGACTTGCCCAGGGTCACACAGCTAGGAAGTGTCTGAGGCCAGATTTGAACCTAGGACCTCCCATCTCTAGGCCTGGCTCTCAATCCACTGAGCTACCCAGCTGCCCCACCTGGATAATATCTTGAAACATGATGTCTTGGATTTTTCTTTGATTGTGGCTTTGAGAAAATTTACTAACTTTTACATTATCTTTCTATAATCTATTTTTCAGGTCAGTTATTTTTCTGATGAGATATTTCACATTTCCTTCTATTTTTCATTCTTTTGGCTTTATTTTGTTGTTTCTTGAAGTACCATGAAGTCATTAGCTTCCACTTGACCCATTCTAATTTTTAAAAAGATTACTTTCTTCAGTAAGATTTTTACCTTTTTTCTATTTGACCAATCCCACTTTCTAAGAGGTTCTTTTCAGTGAATTTTTGCACCCCCTTTTCCATTTCACCTATTCTGCTTTTGAGAAAGTTGTTTTCTTCAGCAATTTTTTGTCCTTCTTTTACCATTAGGCCAATTCTGTTTTTAAGGTGTTATTTTCTTCAGTATTTTTTAACAAACTGTTAATTTTCTTTTCACAATTTTCTTGCATCACTCTCACTTCTTTTCCTAGTTTTCCCTCTGCTACTTATCTCTTTCTTTAGCTCTTCCAGGAATTCTTGTTAAGTTTAGGTTCAATTAGCATTTTTTTCTTTAAGGTATTTTCTTTACCTATTTTCACATTGTTGACTTCTTTTGGATTTTTGTCTTGGTTTTCCCTTCCATCATAGTAGCTTTTTATGGTCAAGTTCTTATCTTGTTGTATGCTCTTTTATTCCAGCCTAAGTATTGACTTTGAACTTCATGTCAAAGGCAGGCTCTTCTCACCTTGAGGTGGTGGGGGCGTTGTCTCAAACTTTAGACTTCTTCATGCTCCTATTTTCAGTGTTAGTTCTGGGGTGGGTCTGCAAGTTTTTGTTGCTTCCAAGGTGGTATGATCCTGGAGATGTCTGACGACTGCTCTCTTGGTCTATACTCTAGTCTTTACTCAGATTCCCAGAAACTACAAATGCCAGTGCTCCTTTTTGTTTTGGTACCAAGACCAGGGCCCCCATGCCCTTGTGACTGACCCCAAGCACTCCTCTATACCCTGGAACTGTGACCCAGAACTGCATATGGCAATAGAATCACTAGTCACTGCCTAGTGCCAGAAAAGGATCCCTTGCCATCTCTTCTGACCAGGTATCCAACCCCATTACTTACTGACCCTGGCCTGAGAGCTCCCAAAGCTGCTGCTTCTGCTGCCATGGAATGTGTGGGCTCTGGATAGACTTCCATCCTACAGTCACAAACTTCTCCTGTCAAACTCTTGAGTTTTCTTAAGTTGGAAAAACGTCTCATCCTAACTTGTTTTGGCACTGCAATTCCAAAATTTGGTTTGAGGTGTTGTTTTAAATTGGTGAGGAGGGGGAATGTTGAGACAGTGTAGCTGGGCTGGCTCTACTCTATCAACTTGCCTCTCCCCCTAGGTCAGAGTTTCACATTTAGAGGATTAACAACGGAGTCAGTATTTGAACTGGCCTAAAAACTGGGTGATTATGAGCCCTACTCTCCATCCTGGACTGCCTTCCCCCCGACTCTGCCCCTTTTCACTTTCATCCTTACAGAAATGGAAGAGGGCCACTCAGGACAGAGGGCTGTGTTGAATTTTGCTTCCTTTCGTGGTTTCCATGACCAAAGAAGTCATCATAGATCTGCCAATTCTGAGACACAGAGCTTCCTGCCCTTGGCTAAATAGATGCTTAGAAAACAGAGTGAGCCTACTGCATTTCTACCTTGGAGTTCCCTGGCATAGCTCAGGCCCCAGTCCAAAGTCCCAGAATTCTCAGGGTCTTTCTGACACCATGATCACAGCAGGATCATAGGACCACCTCACTTTGCTCTTACCTAAAAATGGAAGCCACACTAAATATTTAACTAGAGTGATGCTTGGCACACTCAGATAATGGAAAGGTCAATTTTATCTTTCAGAAATATGAACTGCCTCTCAGGGATTCCTATGCTGTGCAGCAGCCTGGAAAACAGCCTTTCTAATTGAACCCTTTGATGGGGAGGTTCTTTAGCCTTTGGCTCCCCTTTTAGTGAAGTGATGATCTCATTGATCTCTGTTCCCATGGCAACAACTTCTTAATAAATGGAGACAAGAGACAATCCCAGCAACTAGCAACTAGCTCTGACAGATAATGGTTCTAAGAGAAAGAGCCTTCTCCCAAGACCAGTATTCTAGCTCCCTTCCCCAGAAAAAAACCGAGCATCACTTCCCTGTTCCAGTTCCAAGCATGAGAGTGAGGCAGTAGAAGGAATGGACTGGGAGCTAGGATACGTGTTGTTCTAGTATCCTCTGTGCCACACACTGGCTGGCTGAGTGACCTTGGGCAAGTCCCTTCTCTCTCTGAGCTTTAATTTCCTCCCCTGCAAGTGGAGGGGATGGATGAAACAATCTCTAAGATATTTTCCAGCTCTAACATTCCAGCTTCTCTTAAGATAGAATCCAAAGCTGGAAAAAGCCCACTTATTTAAACAAAGAGTGACATCTGGTGGATAACTATACTAATCAAAGATTTATCTTCGCAGAACTAGTTGGGCACTTGCCAAATACATAGATCCTGGTGCTCCATGAAGGCTTTGCAATATAATTCTGATTTTTCATTTCTCTAAGGAGATATTTGCACAGAGGGACGGGATGACAAAAAGACCGCTGGAAATCCAGAGGAGGTTCTAGTCCAGACTCTTCTAACTACAAGCTGGGGGATTTGTTAGCATTTTTTACCTCAACTTCTCTTTTGGAGCCTCGGTTTCCTGAAATGTAAAACGACAGGGTTGGATGAGATCATCTTTAAGACTCTGATTGTTCTAAGATTGTCCTACCTATCCCACTTCCTTTGGAATGTCTCTGCTTTCTCTACTCCTTGAGTTGAGTATTTCCTCTCCCTTTTAGCTTCCTTGTGAGTTGTTTCCCCCGATTGTAAGCTCCTTGAGGGTAGGAATTGTCTTTCTTTTTTCCATATTTGCATTCCAAGGACATAGTAGAGTGTCTGGCACATAGCAGGTACTTGGAAAAGGTTTATTGACTCAGACTGAGTATTAGATAAATGGCCAATATAGTCACCTCTGACAGTTACTGTCGTCATCCTTTCTTCTTTTGAAACACTCATTAGAAAGAGAGGCATGAATGTAGTTCACAGGCAGAACTGGCTTGGAGCTGTCCTCCCAGAGCAGTGCTAGGGCCCGCAGGTAACCCTGGGCTGCTGGGATCAGCTCTCTCTTGGCTCTCTTTAGAAGCGATGAGGCACCATAGGGAGAGCAATGGACTTGGAATCCACAAGATTTGAATTTTATTCCCTCTTGGGACACTTACTAGATGGGTGACCAAAAGCAAATCCACTGGCCCTCAGGTTCTTCATCTATGAAATGGTAATAATGATTCCTGTCATACTTATCTCCCAACATTCTTGGGAGGATCAAGGAGATAATGCCTACGCAGGGCTGAGAGGCTAGATGTCAATGTTGGTTGTTATCATCATTAGTCCTTTTCCTTCATAGACCACCAGAGACTTCTGGTGCTCATGTCTGTAATAAAATGAATTTATGTAGACTTGGAACTATGGGAACAGTTAATTCATGGTGGGATCGACTCACTAGCAGGTTGGGCCCAAGGCTCTCTTTGGGAGACTGAGGCTTCTCAGGGAATATTTTCTATCCATTATTTGCCTGAACTTATAAGTGGGCTTTGTGGTTATTTCATGCTAAAAGAGTTGCTGGTCCTATGTGGTACTATCCAAAGAGAACTGTATTTGGAGGCAAAGGACCCCATTTGGGTCTAAGAGTTCCCTTTGGCCACTGTGTGGGTTTGGGTTCCTCTCTTGAGCTCTCTAGCTCTCCGTTTCCACCTTCATGAAAAGAGATTGTTGGACAAAGGAACAACCACGGTCCTTCTGGTCCTATGATTCTATCTGCTGGAGGCAGAGCACCTGGATGACAGCAGTGGCTCTTGGTACTCCTTGATTCTTGGGTTCTATCAAAGAAAGTTAGGAAGCGATCCTCTTTCTTCTCCTTCCTTCTCTATCATTATGGAGTCTGGGTGTCGGGGGTCTTATGGGCAGGCAAAGATGACTCTACTAGAGGGGAGAATGTAGCTCTCTTCCTGGTACAGAGTTCTCTGTTCCCTGGAACACTGAGGAAGACGAGGCCCTGAGTTTTGGGCATGTGCCCTAGACATGTGGACAAGTGATTTGAGGTCAAACTCAGATTACGTATCAAGCTTGGTGAGACAACCTTAAGCTGTGGGGATGCTGAGTTTTTAGCACTTCTCAGGTCTTAATTGATCTCCTCTCTAGTTGGTCATGCTATCATTCATTCATTGATGCACTGGACAAACATCCAAGGGCCCAGCCTACACAAATGACCTTTGAGAAGTGCCTGCTTCACCCCCTTCTCATCTCAGCCTCTTCTTTCTCTCATTGATGCTGGTTGCCCCTCCAGGCCCCCTCAGGCTCAGCCTACATTTTGGGATAGAATCAATGGCAAGGGATCATCAAAGGGTTACTTCAGCTTATGATCAGCTTTTATGTTTTGCTGGAAGATTCTGGGCCCTGCAGAGCTGTCAGTAGGAACTCTTTCATTGGGGACAGAAATAGCTGGGCTTGTTTGACTATGGATACGATCTGTTTGGAGGAGCATAGACTGTCTCAAAGGGTTGAGAGGGTCGTGGGCCCCAAGACCTGGGGGCCCGATGTGGGAGCAGAGTGAATCCAAACAAAAAGCTCTCAAGGAGCTCACGATCTAATGGGGGAGACAACACAATAAAAACATCAATCTTTATAGGAGAAGTTGGAAATAATCAGTAGCAGGAAAGGACTAGCATCAAGGGGGATCTGGAAAGGCTTCTTCTAGAAGGTCAGATTTTCCTTGGGACCTGAAGGAAGCCAGGAGGCTGAGATGAGGAAGGAGAATATTGCAGAGATGGATGGGGGTGGGATGGGGGAAGGCAGAGGCTGCAGGATTCCACAAGACTGTGTTGGTAACTTTGGAGAGAACAGTTTTGGTGGAGGAGGAGGAGGAGGAGGTGGAATTGCTGGTCAGCTGGGTCCTACCTCTGTATGGACTGTTGTTATTGGGGTCCCTCAATGATGAGTAGTTGTCATTATGGAAAACAATGCCTGGCCATCTTCTCTCCTTCTTCGAAGACTTACAAGTTCTTTCATGGCCCAGGTTGTGACCAGCCCATAGCCTCTGGTCATCGCTCCTCTCCAGAGGGAGCCAGATGGAGGAGGATCTTTGGCCCTGGCCTCAGCAAGGAAGCTGTCTCATGGTTCAGCCACAGAGAGCTTCTTAGGCTCTTCCCTTCTTCTGGGTCTTGAGGCAAAAGTTTGGGGACATTTTGGGGGCAACAAAAAGCTAAGCATGAAAGAGCTCAGGACTGGCATGTGGCTGGATTTGTCTTTTCATTTCCTCTTTGTTTTTGGACTGATACTACCATTGGCCCGCTTATCCTTCCAGTCTGTCTGCTGGTCACTTTCTGGCTCTGATAAAACTCTGACCAGAGGTGACACGTGTCCTGATGTGCTCCTCTGGAAGAGAGTACAAGTCCAGCCTCTGCCTCTGTCCACAGCCCCTGTAGGACACGTGCTTAGGTGGGCAAGCCAGTTCCAAGGGAGCCAAGGCTTTGTGGACTTCGTTTGCAGCTGCTGATCATCGTCTGGCCTCGGCCGCTGGACACCATGACTGAGCCAGCAGGATGATGTGGAATGGCAGTGAAGTCTGCCCCACTTCCAGAGGATGGCTTTCTTAAGGACACAGCTGTGTGCTGGGAAGGGCATTAACAACTGGCCCTCCAGGAAACAAAATGTACACTGGACACTTTTTTCAGCTCACTCTCCATTATTAACATTTTCTCCATCCCTTTCGTAACCCGGGGTTCCCAAATTTTTTTGGTCTACCGACCCCTTTCCAGAAAAAAATATTACCTAGTGCCCCCTGTCACACACTATCACAGCCCCCTTACAGTTATTCACTGACCCCAAATGCACCTGTGGCCATCGCCACCCTGGATCGCTGCAGCACCCACCAGGGGGCGGTGGTGCCCACTTTGGGAATCAATGGTCTAGACAATCAAAAAAGCAATAAATCAAGACCTGATTTGTGGTGTTTGCCCATTTCCAAGGTGTGGATGCTCATCCCTCATTTATAACAATTGGCTTTGGGGGCCAGTTGGAGTTGGCTCCAGAACATCCCTCCATGTTAGTGGTCCCGCTCTCTGCACCCCCAGACTGTAGCACAGGCATGCAGACATTCCCACCCATACCCATCTGCATGAGAGTGCCTTTCCCTCTAAGACTGGCATATTGGGTTTGCCATTTCCAGTTAGCCAGTTGAGGCATGTTCTTTTGGGGTCGATTTTCATCCAAGTGGTGTAGACTTGTTGCTGACAAATTTTTCATTCATCTTCATTGGGATCCCCCTTTTCTTATTGCTAGTTAGGGCAGTCTGAGCTCTCACTTTCCCCTTTGGTGGACTCAATTGTCCGATTTGGGTCTAGGTCTCCAGAGAGAGAGCTCTTTGGGTCATTGATCATCTCTGCTCATCGGCTGCTGCTGCTGCCCATTGATCAGTCACTTTCCTTTGTTCCTTTCCTGGGATCTCTGTTTATATACAGAATCTCATGGGGGATCTCTCTCTTCCTCTTGCCTGTGTGTAGCCATTCAGGGCTCTCCTCTAGGGAGGCACTACCCTGGCTGGGTTCCATGGCCTGGGGTAGCAGCACCAATCTTCTGTGGGCTCACAACACCAGGGCTGCTGCCAAAGTTGGTCCTGGCCTGTAATGTTTGGGCCCAGTTCTCCACTCCAGACCCTCCTGGGGATCTGAGAACTGAGATCCAACAAGGCTTTGACCTGGTGAGCTTATTTATTTATTTGTTTGCTACGTTAAAATTTCCTGGTATCTCCCTCCCTCTCCTCCCCACACTAGAGAAAGCATCATTTATCAAAAAGATATGAATATAAAACTACTCTCGCTGGCTTTGACTTATCCATTTTTTTCCTCTGGAGACTGGCACGCACGAGTCATTTTTCAAACACTATTTCTGTTGCTGTACAGAATATCCTTTTGGTTCTGCTCATTTCACTCTTCATGATTTCTCCTAGGTCTTTCCATGTTGGATTCAAAAAATAATTAACCTACTCATCATTTCTTACAGCGCAGTGGTATTCCATCAGGATCATGCAGTACAACTCGTTGGGTCAAAAAGTATTCACAGGTTGGGCAGTTAGGTGGCTCCATGGACTGAGAATCAGGCCCAGAGCTGGGCGATCTTGGGTTTGAACCTGACCTTGGACACTTCCTAGCTCTATGACCCTGGGCAAATCACTTAACCATTCTCTAGCCTTGGAACCAATACATAGTATTGATTCTAAGATGGAAGGGAAGGTTTCTTTTGTTTTTTTTCAAGTATACACAGTTTTATAACTCTTTGGACATAATGCTTTCCAAAATGATTGAACCAGTTTGCAGTTCCACCAACAATGTACTAGGTTCCCTGTTTTTCTGCATCCCCTCCAATATTTGTCATCGTTCCCTTTCATCAATTTTAGCCAATCTGATAGGTGTGAGATGATATCTCAGAGTTGTTTTCATTTACGTTTCTCTAATCAACAATGATTTAGAACATTTTTTCATATAGTTATCTGTTGTTTTGATTGCATTATACAAAAACTGTCTATTTATATTCTTTGACCACTTATCAATTGGGGAATGGCTCTTATTTTTATGGCCTGGTGAGCTTTGAAAGATGTCCAGAGCTACCAAGGATCTAGAATCTGGAGACTGTTCTAGAGTCACTGAGCCAAATGAGGCATCAGGAAGGCCCTGAAGGGCAGCCTGCTTGAACCTGGCCAGCAGTGGACTGACTCAGCCTCCGTGTCCAGAAAGGCATTGACTCCATTGTTTTAGCCAGATCTGTGTCTGAGCCCACTCTCCTCAGGGACTAAGGTGGTAGAGAGAGAGGAGAGTGTGGCCCCCCTGCTTTAGGAGGATAGATTTGTATTTCTGTTCTTGCCATTTCTTCTCAGCACACCAAATGAAACCTTAACTTGAACCCTTTGAAAAAGCTCGTTAATGTTGAGTGTTTTGATGACTCTGGGTTGCTAATCAATGCCATGGATGATATTTAGGAAATAATAACCAGCTTTTGTTAAGGAGATAACTGGCAATTGACATTTGGGAAAATCCATGGGAATGAGGGGAAAAAGCCAGTAACACAAGAGTAATTCTCCCCTCCCTCCAGGATACCCCTAGACATTGGAAGCAGGGCATAGCTGTTGAGGAATTAGCTGAGGGATCTGACTCATCAGTGTAAATTGAGATTTGAGATAAGGAAGGCCACATACATACATACATATGTAACATACTTATATGTTTACATACTTATATGTTTACAGATTGTTCTTTTTGGCTTCCCCAATAGAATGGAAGTTCTTTGAGATGTGGGACTATTGAACTTTTATCTTTATATCTCCATTCCTGGCACATAGTAAATGCTTTATAGTCATCCAGTCTAAACCCCTCATTTTTAACGAATGGAGTAACTGAGGCTTAGGAAGGTGACATGACTTGTACATAAGCAGTGAGTGGCTGAGTGAGGACTTGAACCCAGGTGTTCTGACTCTAAGCTGCACCCTCCGAGTCTCCTGACTCTGACTCTCAGTTCAGCATTTTTTCTATTGTACTTAGATACTTCTTCCTCAGGACTAACCTTATTTTTAGGGCTATAGATCATCGCCTATTGGAGAGGCAGGGAGGACTAGTGGGTAGCACCTTGTTCTTGGAGTCAGAAAGCTCTGGGTTGAATCCTACTTTTTGGTATTAAGTGTGACCATGGGCAGCAGGTTTCTTAAAGTTTCTCAGCCTCAGTTTCCTCATTTGTTGGTAACCCTAAAATCTACCTTTCAGAGTTGAGAGGATCAAGTGAGATACCATTTTGCAGACCTGAATCTGTCTGCTGGAATTGCTGTGACTTTGCCTCATTGTTCCTGATTCTATTGAGAGAGGATGAGCAGTGCTGGTTCCCAAAAAGCACAGCCCAACCCTGGGGTGGTGGAGAACCACTGAGATCATCCAGCCCATGCCTGACAAAGATTCTTCTCTATAACATTCCCAAGATGCACTCTTCCAGGCTGGGCCTGAAGACCTCTCTGGGGATGGGGAGCTTACTACTTCCCAAGACAGTCTCTTCCTCTTGTGGGTGGCTCCAGTTGCAACAAGGATTTCTTTCTGTAGCCTCCCCCCTCGAAGACCCTTCCTGTGTGATCACAGGTGCTTCTCCTCCATTTGGCCCTAGTTCTCCCATATGATCCCTGACTTATATCAATCTTCCCACCCAGAACCCACAACATCCCACATAGAACTCTCTCAGGTCTTGAAATCTCTCTCCCCTTAGATGACTGGCTCTTCCTGAAGAGCTGAGCGTGGCTGCCCTAGGAAAGCAGATTTCTCACCTGCTTTTGGGTCTCTCCAGGATGCTGAACATCTTAGACCTTATTGGGAATAGGGAAAATGCTGGCCTTTGGAAGCTCTGCCCTGTGACAGAACCACCAGGGAGGAAGGATGTGATGGGCAGGCAGGCTTGGTAGGCAGAACTTTTACCTGCCTCCATTTCCTTCTGGTCCCCAAGAATGGGCCGACTGCCTAAAAGGTGCTGACAGTCTGCCTGTGAGAGACCCCACCCAACTTCATTCTACAAGCTCTGAGCTTTGAGAAGGGCTTGCCTTCTCAAGAGAGGGCAGAGCAGGGCTGAAGTTGCAGATATTTGAGGAAACATTTTACTTCGGGGTCAGAGCACCTGAGCAGGGCTGCAGGTCAAAGGGTGAGGAGCACAAGATGAAGGATGTGCTGGTAGCAGATGAGGCCAGCAGGCAGGCACTGGGCAGTCAAACACAGACCACTCGAGGGAAGTGGAGAGGAGCAGGTTCCTGACTCCAGCCAGGTTTATGAGTTAGTCATCTCTGTGTTTATAGGCAGTCCAAGCCAGGCTACCACCTTGGACCTGCATAGAGATTTTGATTACAGAATGAATCCTAGGACCATTTAGTGGAATGAATATTCATGGATTTCAAATGAAAAAAATTTAATTAACCAGAGCCCTGCCCTTATTATTGTGGAAAGCTCAAAATGGAATCAAGAAAGAAATTGAGCTGGATGTGATCACAATGGAAAGGGGGCAAGGTTTGTTCCCTTCATTTCTGAAGGCTGAGGACCCAGGAAGGAGAGCTCATAACCTGAGGAGGAGGGAGAGGGTAGATCTCATTTAGGTGACAACTTCTGGTCAGATCTGGTGCTCAGCCACCAAAGACACAGACACAGGAGCAGAAGGGAATTTGTGTATATATTGTGAAATGCCATCACTCTAGGAGGAAGGAAAAGTTCCATCAGGAGTGATGTCAGACTTGGGGTAAGTGACGTCAGCAAGACACTCTATGATAAACCCAAAGATCCCAGCTTTTGGGACAAAAATCCACTATTTGAAAAAAACTGCTGGGAAGATTGGAAAACAGTATGGAAGAGATTAGGTTTAGATCAATGTCTCACACCCTACACAAGATAAACTCAGAATGGGTGAATGACTTGAATATAAAGAAGGAAACTATACATCAATTAGGTGAACACAGAATAGTATACTTGCCAGATCTTTGGGAAAGAAAAGATTTCAAGACTGAGCAAGAGTTAGAAAAAAATTACAAAATGTAAAATAAATAATTTTGATTACATTAAATTAAAAAGGTTTTGTACAAACAAAACCAATGCAACCGAAATTAGAAGGTAAGCAACAAATTGGGAAAAAATCTTTATAACAGGAGTGATGTCAGAGGACTTTCCATTGAGTTGGCTTCACTCGACAGATTTCTGACTTGGACAGTTCCTGAAGTTCATGTCATCCATGGCTGAATGAAGCTTCTCTCAGAGTAAGGAATGAAAGGTGTTTAGGGGACTTTGAGGGGGCAGAGGGGGCTTTGACTTTTATGAACCCTAATACTGGATATTGGCAGGCTCTTGAGAATCCTGGGCCATCTGCTTGGCATGGTGAGGTGTTGAGGAAGAGCTGTGGGGAAGGGAGAGGTGCACAACGCTGATAAAGAGGAAGTCAGACAGATGGTGAGCTCTCTGATGCTCCCTGTACCAGGCTTCTTGATCTGGTACTCACCCTCCCAGTTTGTGCTTCCAGAGGGTCCTGGACCAGGACTCACTTTCATCTTAGTCTCTGGAGTTCTTCAGAAGCCAGTGCTCTAGTCTAGCCTGACCTTCATCTTATGCTTCTGTGGGTCCCAGTTTGGATCTATACCATGAGCCCTAGAGAAGGGCCTGATTATCAGAAAGGAAGATCCTTTCCAGTTCTTGGTGGCTGGACCCCCTTCTTAAGCCCTACAGCATAACCGCCTTAATAATAATTTCTTCCATAAAACTTCTAACAGATTAGACCATAGATGCATGTGGGGGTATTAGGAATGTGATGGAGAGAGCAGCAAATGACTCATCACGAGAGTCAATCATAATGACGCTGGACATTGATACGATGTTAGACGTCCTTCGGAGGCCTGGCAGGAGGATGTGGACAAGAGTCTTCAAGAAGGAGCAGGAGGAGAAAAAGGAGGTATGGATGGGTAGGATGCGCCCCTCTGATGGGGTGTGTTGACAGGGCTGAAATCACAAGTCTACTGAAGTCTGAATGCTGTGGCTGCTGCCATGGCAGCAGAGAACTTTCCTCAGTGACCCCCCTGGACATTGACATCAACTGAGACGTGGAGCAGGGAGATCTGTGTCTGCTGGGGGTCTTCAGTACCGTCATGGAAGGTGGCCCTCTTCAGAGGCTGAAGGACTCCCTACCGAAGGTGAGATTCACCAAATGCTCCTGCTGGCAGATGGCGTCGGGCAAATTGCAGCCAACACATCTCTCCAATCTTATCTCCCAGTGCCTACAGTCTAATTCAGGCCCTCATCTCCGCCCACCAGAATTATTTCAAGTGTCTTTCAATTGGACTTTCTAGCCCTAGGCTGTCCCTTTGCCAACTCATCATTCACACAGCTGTCGGAATAATCTTCTCAAGTCGGAGAACCTTAGCAAAATCATCGGTGGCTCCCCATTGCTTCTCCCATGAAATAAGATACCTCAGGCAGGCAATTCATATCCTCCGCAAATTGGCTCCAGCCTTCCTCATTGGAGGTCTTTAAGAAAGGGCTGGTGGCCACTTGTGGGACTGCTTTAGAGGGGCTTCTGGTTCAGGTCTGGGCCACAGTAGATGAGCTCTAAAGTTTTAAATTGCAATTGTGAGTCTGCGATCCCTTGACAGACGGATTTCACAGTCCTCTCATTCAGCTCCACTCAGGAAGTGTTGACTTTGTTCTAACCATATTGAATAGCCAGCTGCCCCCATCATAAGACCTTGGCTGCAGAGTGGGGTGAGTGACACGCCCAGCGGGCAAGTGCCTGAGCCTGGACTGGAACTCGGCTCTCCAGACTCCAAGTCCAGGGTTCCGTCCTTCCTTCCACCTGTCTGTTCACAAAAGTCCCAAAAGAGAAGCAGAAAGCGCCAGTGTCAGCTCCAAGTAGAAAGCAGGGGCGGAGACTCCCCACGGAGAACGCAGGCAGGGAATGTTGGGCCGTTGTGCTGGAGGGCGGCATGGATGGCGACTGGTGCAGACGATGTGTCCGGGTTGGCTCGTGTTTTCGGGTATCCTGTTGGCCCCTTGCTACAGGCACACTGGCACAATGGCGCTGCTGTTTCGCACTCTGGCTGACTTGCCGGGTCTCTCGCCCGCCTCTTATGCAAAGAAAACGAGCTCAGCCTGAAGGATTCTCTCTGGGCCATGGAGGTGTTCTTCGGCTTTGCCTCCCGCCCAGGCTGGGGTTTCTTGATGAGCAGAGTTTGGATGGGGCTCACAAGGCGCACCCACTCCCTCAGAGCTGTTCCCATGGAGCGTGAATGGAGGCTGGCAACGCCTTCGTTCCAAATGGCCTCATTTAGTAAAATACAAAAGGAAGACCCAGGAAGAAAGGCCCCAGGGAGCCCCCAGCTGCTTTTGTGCCCAGGAGAGGCTGGCTTCGCCTCCGGTGCCTTCCAGTGCCAGGGCTCTTTGTTTCCCTTTGCCTGCCCCTGAGCATGGCATTCAACAAGGAGAGGCCAAGTGGCTCTCCAGAGCCGAGCATTCAGTCCCTCCCAATTTCGGAGGGAAAGAGGAAGCCAGTGGAACAGCCAGAAGGTGAGACGAGCCATTGAAAGGACACGTGCAAACCCTCCTCCCAGCTGGGCCGCAATCACAATAGGCAGTGGCAGAGCTTCCAAGTCAGGTGCACAGGCTTAGCTCTCCTCAAGAGCGGCGACCAAGCTGGAGAGAGGAGGCAGGGTTGGGAGGAGTCCAGCCCAACGCTTCCACTACGGAAGAAAACTTCCTGGGCCGGAAACATCCCTCCTGATTTTCTAGGTTGGGCAGGTTCTGCCGGCCTCTCCTTCCACTTACCAGGGCACACCCAGTCCTGGTCTGCGTGGCTTTATGGCTTCAGGAGCTTTTGCTGGGCAAGAAATGATAATGGAAGTAATGACCGGAATGGCCCTTTGCTCCTCTAGCTTTTGGGTTAGTTCACTCTGGATGGAGTGAGAGGTAGACAAGCCCGGTGGCCATTCACATAGAGATGGGATTGGGGGGGGGGGGGGAAGGGCAAACAGGCCTTCTTGCTTGCCCCCTTTAAGGGAAATCACATCGGTGGTCATTTCCATTCTTTGGGGAACTTCTCTTTCTCGGGGCATGTGGAAAGCCACCTTCGGCGTGTGCCACCTCCAGCAGAGATTTCCTGGGTGACATGAGGTTGGGTCTCGCCTTCCTTCTCGAGCATGAGGTTTATTATATATTTCAAGACTCAGTTCACACACAAGAACCCCCCCCCCCCAAACTTCCCGTTTGTGCAGAAACACAAATTACGTCACCTCAAAGCACAATAAAGTTCTAGTTTTACAAAGAATTTTCTTAGGAAGATAATGGCGGAGAGAACGAGTCTCAAGGTTAAAAATGAGCCTCACTTTATCTAAGAGTTATTTTGCCTGAGTTTGCCACTCCTGACCTTGGGCTGCCTGGAGCAGTGAGAGATACACGCCCACAGCTGCGGCTTTCCTCTGCTGAGTGACAAAAGGCTGGTAACTCATTAAGTGCTGGTTTGCTAGGAACTTCAAGCTCTCCTAGAAGGCTATAATGTTTTTCAATAAGAAAAGGTGTGGATCATAAAAGGGGTCAAAGGAGGAGCCTCAGATTTATAGCTACTCTCTTATTGGCTTCCCACAGATCCATTTCTATGAGTGCTGTTGGCTCTTCCTCACGGAGCTCCTGGAGTCCGGAGATGTGGCTGCCGTGGGTCAGTGCCGCCCAGACAGAGGCACAAAAGGTGAGGGTTGGAAGGGGCTCCAGCGGAACCTTCAAGATATATTTTCAGACTGAGTTCAGAGCCCAGAGGGAAGACCCTTTTCCTGGTGAGCCACAGTGGAAATGCCTTTCATCGATGGGTGGGGCTGGATCATCTTCGAGGTTCCTTCCACCTCTCAAATTCTGTGATTCTGGGAAGATATACCATATTCCAATGAGGAGGTTGGACTGGACGACCTCTGAAGTCTACGGATCTCTAGGCTTTTCTGACTCTGAAGAATCGGGTTTTATTGAGGGAGTTTGCTCCTAAGGACCAACCAATCTTTGGCCATTTCACAGCATCCTGGGTCCTGGGAACGGGATTCTACTGCTTTGGGGCAGAATATAGAGCATCAGAGATGATACTGTTCCCAGAGCCACGCTTTAATTTGTTAGAGGAGAGAACCCATTCACAAGAGTCCTGGTTGATAAACTCCATGTATGGGGTCCCAGAGGGACTGGGGATCACCCTGACTTTCATGCTTGGGTCGGCCACCTCAGAGGGACACTGTGGTAGAGGAAAGCCAGAGGCGAGTGAAAAAAGTGTCCTCTCTTTGGTTTTTAGTAGCTACACATGGATTACTCCAACTATCATCACTCAGAGAAGGTGATGGCAGACAGGCTGTTTTTGGAGTACGAAGACTGAGTTTGAATCCTGCCTCCAACAGAAGCTGTTGGACTCTGAGGAAGCCACTTAACCTCTCTTTCTGTTTAGTTCCCCTGTCTATGAAGTGGGTCTAAAATGGGCCTCCCTCACAGAACTGGGAAGATCAAATGAAATAATCTTTGCCAACCACGAAATAGGAGCTAGATGTTAGCTCTTATTTTAGAATGTTCCCACGGCGAGCAGCTGGATTTGTTGGTAATATCAGCAAAAACGTACATGGTGAATGAATTCTGTGACCCAGGCGTCAGTCTGGACACTTCCTGCTCCTGCGGCCAGCTCTGGCCAGTGGCCGTTGGCTCCTTGTGATCTGCCCCGGACTCATCTTCTGTTGGGTCAGGAACACTCAAGAGAGCTGGGACCGTCCAGCGTTTCTCTGATCTGATGCCGACAATCCTTCTCCCTGGCCCAAGTTTCAGGGGGCCAGAGGAGAAATGACAAGTTTCATCAAAACATAGAGAAGATCAAAACCCTTTAAATAGCGAAGTCATTAAGACTGTGGCATCCCTCCCTCAGACATGGTAAAGAGAAGAGGAAGCCATCGAATGCGAAACTATTTTCAAGAAAATGAAGATAATGAGATGGGAGAACAGGACACGCAAACACCATCAGGCACTCTCATTAAGGCCTGCGTCGGACTTTTGATCATCTTTTCTGCCCGTCAGATTGCCCAACCCGCTCTAGCTCTCTGGCACAAACATTAACCTCTTCCCACATCTGATGAGGACATGCTTCTCTGGGCAGACAAACCACTTTCTTGTACAGAAAATAGAAATGAATTTGTCACTGTATCTAGTTATATTTCACCTGGGTTGGTGGCTAGGATGTGTTCAGACTAGGCAGTGACTTTCATGCCAAAGCCTTGACACGGTGCTTCTGTGTCCTGAGTGTGTGTGTGTGTGTGTGTGAGAGAGAGAGAGAGAGAGACAGACAGACAGACAGACAGACACAGAAACAGAGAGAGAGAGACACAGAGACGGGGGCGGGGGGAGAGAGAAAAGGAGGGGAGAGAGCAAGAACCAAGAACACAGAATGACTTCTACTCTAGGAAAGGCCCCAAATACCTTTAGTAGTAAAAGAAAACAAGCTCACCCAAACGCATTGATCCATTCACGAAGCCACTCTTTCACTTGGCTGCAATGCTCTTCACGAGCCAGGAGAAATCAGCTTCCTAACCAGGCGCCCCTGAACATCTGCTTGTAGACCGTTTGGGCATTTACATGTATGACCGCAAGGTCGGTTGCGGGTGACTGTTGTGGTGTGCAGGGGGATTCCAAAAGAATAAGAGAGGACAGAATAGCAGCACCAAAAGGCTGCCCACCAGTGGCCAGAGCCAGTGTTTGGTGTCTTTGCCAAGAGGCTAGTTCCTCCCTCCGAACGCCATTTCCCCCCAGAGCAGATAGACGAGGGAACGCTGAAGGCTTAGACAAGAGCTCCCTGGGCAGAGTGTGACCAGGCTCGTTCTCTCCTGAATAAGCTCACCACTCTAAATGCCATAGTTCTGCCACGAGGGCTCTGGAATCTTCCGTGATCTGGGTTTGCTGGGAGCGTGCCCGTGTAGCCATGCTTGGCACAGGTGTAAGTAACAGCTGGAACCAAGTTACCTTCTGACTGGTTGCAGTGCTGGGCTGGAGAGGTGCGTAGCGGACACGGATTCCTTACTCCAGGGAGCTCCATCCAGAAAAAGTTGGGACCAAACAAATCACTCTGGCTCAGTTTCAGAGGCAGCTTTTTTTTAAACCCTTAACTTCTGTGCATTGGCTCCTGGGCGGAAGAGTGGGAAGGGTGGGCAATGGGGGGTCAAGTGACTTGCCCAGGACCACATAGCTGGGAAGTGGCTGAGGCCAGATTTGAACCCAGGACCTCCCGTCTCTAGGCCTGGCTCTCCATCCACTGAGCTACCCAGCTGCCCCCAAGAGGCAGCTTTTTGTTTAGACGTCCTTGATTCTGAAGTGACAGATCTCTTGGAAAAGGAGGCTGCGGAGTGGGAGAGGAACATAGTTCTTCAGATTGGGCAGAACACAAAGGAGGAGCCATGTCGTTCCCTCTAACCAACACATCCAAACAAGCCTGGCCCATAGCCTGTGACTGGACTAGAGTTGGGCTCGAGGGCTCAGGGTTCCTGGAGTCATCCTTGCTCATTTCTGCTCTCCCTGGCAGACAGGATGGTGCAGGTCTTCTGGTGCTCTTTCTGTCTTTCTGTCTGTCTGTCTGTCTGCTTTTCTTCCCCCTCAAGAGGCTGGAGCATCAGGGAGCATCAGGGCTTAGATTTTCTATTGCCAGGATGGTTCGACACATTCCTCTGCTAGTAGCTGACTAACCAAGAGGCTTGCTTTGAATTTGTTCGGTTTTTGCCTCTCTTCCTTTGGGATGACCCTGTGGGATCGCAGAGTCTCCCTCCATGGTACAACCTCGAGTCTCCCTGGGCCGCGGGGGAGATAATCTGGGCTGCTTCCCCTTTCAGAAGGGTTTGTGCGATGGGGATTACTGTTAGAGGTCTCGTTCCCACGGTAACAGCCAGCCAAGGAACGTTGTTAAGTACTTGCTCTATGCCAGGAACTTGGCCAAGTGTTGGAGATACAAAGAGGCAAAAGAGAGTCCCTGCCCTTGAGGAGCTCCCAGTCTAGTGGCAGAGACAACGCGCACATGATCGTGTAAGCAGGTCGTATCCAGGATGACGAGGAAATGGTCGCCACAGGGAAGGCACTGGAAGGAAGGGGCCTCCTGCAGAAGGTGTAAATATTAAAAATGATAAGGGCTGGTATAATAATATAAATTAGTATTTTAATAAGAGCCATGCTGATAGATAATTAGACCACGCGCTTGTAAGCATTCAAAACTGCCGCCTCCATTACTGTCTCCTGTTTCCTGTCTCCAGTCGGCTGGCCAAGAGAGCGACTCCTCCTAACCCAGGACATTATAAACTCTTCCCTGCGTCAAGACGTCGGCCTCCCCACGCCCAAAGAACCGGAAACGGAAACCAGTTGGACCACGTTGGATCACGGGAAATGTAGTTTGATACATTTCCCATGTCCATAGAAATATATACACTTTTAGATGGCATTTCCCAAATTTCACTTTTACAAAGGTGAGAAGCCAGGACGTGGAGTGAAGGGGGGGAGCCCTGGGGAAAGGCACCGGGACCGGCCGGTGAACGTGCCTGGCGAAGAGAGATAGAATAACTTGGGGCACGTCTGTGCTAACCTGGGGATTTCTCTCAAGACTCCACATACCACATTTTCCTCAAGATGGAGGGGGGCAGTGTGGACGGGGAATATGTCTGCTCTTTATTCTGTGATCCTGATAGACATCCCCCAACCCCCCTGCCCTGATGTTCCCTGGAGGGGGTCCAGTCCCAACCCCCCCCCCCATGGTGATCACCGAAGCAGGACCGTGCGGAGATCTCTGAGGCTTTGGGTTCTCGTGCTCCAGCCTCTTATCCGCTGAACGGGGAGCCAAGCAAATCGCGGAGGGCCTCGCTGCCCGAGAGGAGAGTGCTTTCTTTGACTTGTTTTCCGAGGTTCCATGACAAACCACTCTCTCATGGTCTCTGCTTCAGCCAATGGCCCCGCGTCTCTAGCACAGCTCGGTAATTACAAGCAGATGAGGAGCTGCGTTCCAGCGTCTGAAGCCACCAACGCTCCAGTTAAGACGACGCGTTTTTTCTATCTTAACCTACTTCATAGGAAGTTTGTGAAAACGCCTCCTTGTGCTCAAAGTTTCCTCTGGTGTCTGAGCTCAGAAGCTTCCGGCTTCCCAGGCAAAAGAAGAGGCGGCTCCTGTCTGCCCTCTTTGACACGCCGCAGCCACGTGAGATTCCACAAAAGCCCCACGAGGATGCTCCGGGGGCTGCGCCCAGCAGGGAGGACCTCCCACTGCCTCCTTTGGGGAAGGGGCTTCCAGTCTTGGTCCATGCCAACGCAGAAAGGGACCTTCTGGTCCCTCTCTTATTATGCCCGCTCGCTCCTGGGCATGAGTATGTTCATCCATACAATGAGGAGTCTGGCCTCGATGGCCCCTTCCGGCTTTCAATTCCGTGCTTCTAAAGGGGTTAGAGAGATGTCCACAGATACCCACCGTCAAAGAGATGAAGATACGAATGAAGGGCAGCTGGCTGACTCGGCGGACGGAGCCCTGGGCCTGGAATTGGGAAGACCTGAGTCGACATTGGGCCTCCTCAAGTGTAAAATGAGCAGGAGAAGGCAATGGCAAACCACTCCAGCATCTCTGCCAATCCCTCCCCGCCCAAAGGGTCTGGCAAAGGGTCAGACATAACTGAAATGACTGAACAACAATTGTAAAGAAGAAATTCCAGCAAAAACTTTAAGAAATTTGAGGAGAAAGATCTCTTTCTGCTGGGGAGGTTGAGGAAAGACGTCAGGGAAGAAGTGATGCCTGAGATGGGCCTTGGGCTGCCATGGGAGAAAGCCCCACTCCCCACCATATTCAAAGTATTTTGTGGGCGAGTAGCTCGAGGGATGGAGCACCCTCCTAGAGGCACACACCAAGAATGTGTGGTCAGAGGGCAAGCATGAAGGGGCACATGAAAGGGTACATGCTGAAGAGACACCTATGGGAACCTCTTGTCCATGGAGGGGAAATGCCGGGCTCTAACTCAGGAAGGACCCGGGTCTCCTGGTGACCTTAGTGGGCTGCTTGGATAGGAAGGCTTCCAGGGGCCTTCCCTGGGCACAGCCTCTGCAGGGGTGCGGGCACGGGGTCCAGTCTTGCTGGGCACTAGTCCCCATGGTCTTGTGTGAGTGCTGCCCCAAAGCGCTCCTCTGGTCCCATGGCAGTAGTCAGACATGGCTTGACTGAACCTGAGACCACAAGACTTCTTCCCATTCCAATTTCTGGCTCCATCAGGGGTTCCATACCTATTCCAGGAAGGGAAGAACAGGAAGCGACATTCCCCCTACCAGACCGGAAGCAGCTCAAAAAGCTGTCTTTTTCTCTGCTTCTTCACTGGACAAGAGGAAGAAGGTCCTTTAGCAGCTTTTCTCCTAAAGCAAGGTAGGACCAATCCAAGAATTCAAAGAAAAATCAAGTTTGATTTCCTGCTTGGAGGAACCGGAGGGGCCAGGATTAGGGAATGGATCTGCCATTCCACTGGGCCAGGGAACTTCTGGGTTAAGAAGTGACCAAGGCAGGTCAGCACCTTCTCCTCAACTAGAGCCCCCAAATGGTTTCGAGGTCGGAGAGCTGCCCAAAGTCGGGCAGCCTGTGTCTGAGGAGGGATGGGGCCGGGTGCTCTAGTCCTGGAGGCCGGCGGGCCCTCTTATTGCACCCAGCCAGGGGAGTGCAGATCATGTGTTTACCCTCCAGGGGAAGTGCTGGAAGGCAGAAGGGGCTCCTTTTTGCTCCCTTGTTCCCAGAGCACAGCCCATTCCTTTCTGTCTGGCTGTCCACGCTGGACTCCTGCTCAGGGTTTGAGTTCTGAGCTTTTCCCAAGAGAAGCTTTTCCAGCTGTCGCCAATCAGGAGGATCTGGAGACTCTTCTTCCATTTTTCTTATGTCTTCAGAGAAACATTTTGTCCCCGACTTCTCCACTGAGCTTTTGGGTTCACCCAGCTGCATCTAAGTAGAGCTCCCAAAGGGAGTGAGAGGGAAATGGGGAAACTGATCCATAAAATGGGCATGGCATTGATTACTTGCCATTCGGGGAGTTCCTTCCCTGCCTGCACTCTGGCTAAATGAAGCCTTTAGGCATTAGAGCCTAGCCATCTGGAAAACCTCCCAGATGGGGAGGGAGCCTTTCTGGAAGTGGGAGGGCTGAACGATGCACTTTCCGGGATGCCATGGGTGGCTGGGCATGGCAAACACACTTCACCCTCTCCCAGTGACCAGCACTGAGTCTCATTAACTGGACTCAAGCTTGGCACGGTCAGGGTGGATAGAAGAGACTCCGGAGAAGGAGAAAACTGTGACGTGGCATTTTCCCACAGAAAGGTTACCCGTATTCTTTAGAGTGTCATTGAATTGCCTTGGACCTTTGCGTGTTAAGCTCTGTGACCCTGAGGACTTTCACTGACACCCTTTCCTTCCGCCGTGGGGTTGTAATGGTGGGGCACCAGGGACGTTATTATTATTATTATTATTAGTATTAAAATGTAACTAAATGGTTCGTGGGTTCACACTGGGTTGAAGGAGAGACAGGACCAACCAGGATAGGGAGACCAGGCTTTACTGCTGAGCTGTTAACTGACACAGGAATGGCACTTGGCCCAACAGTCCCTCAGCTCACCTAGGCCAGGGCCTATGGAACCGGCAGGCAAAAAGGTAAAAGTTTATAACAGTTTAATTGAGGGAAATCATAAAAGGATGGAAATGAGGGATTCTATACTTGAAACCTAAGGGCAAACCACAGGGGCAGGGAAGGACTTGACTACACTATTCTATTGACCTAAGCCTGGTTCCAGCCAGGTTTGGTCAGCACAACTAAAGGGCCAATTGGGGTCTCACGGTAAATCCAAGGATGGTCTCAGGAAGCCAGGAGCCAACTCCACCAGGACAGGCGATCCAAGGTCCCCAGGTAGGGAGAGAGAGTCTGCAATGCTGTCCACCAGATCCCAAACCACTTCCCCACTTGGTGCTGCTCTGCAGGTCTGCTGTCCACTTGCTGAAAGCCTTCACCTCTCAGGATCCTGGGGAATGTGGATGCAGTTTTTCCCTAACTCTGAGATCTCCCAGGGTTAGCAACACTTATGTCCCAACCACTAATGGAGTCTCTCCCTGAGTCCAAGCCCCACTTCCCGCTCCTTCATTCCATCTTGGAATCCTCCAGCCCTTCCTGGTAGGTCCAACAGTATTACTAAGTTAATTGCTAAATAAACCCTCACAACAGGGTCATGATTCTTTCATCCCACGGGGGTCTGCATTCCTTGTGTCTCAGCACCAGAGCCCTGTGCCACTGCAATAGAAGGTCCATTTGCAGGGCAGAGATCAATAGCATCGGTCCTTTGGTTTGGTTTGCAGTGGCTCCAAATCCAGAACTTTCCTCCTTTGTTGTCCACAGAAAACTAGAGGACTCTCTGGGATCTGTCCCAGAAATGTTGCAGCTGAGAGTCTCAAAGCTTTGATGGAGTCTATTTTCTAAGGGCAAGTCAGGGGAATCCTGCTGACAAAAATCCCTCCTCTACACCCAGAAGAACCCTGTAGATATTAGCTCTGAAACACTGTGGCTGCACATTGGGCATAAGTGAGGAGAAGATGAATTCTTTTTTTTTTAAACCCTTGTACTTCGGTGTATTGTCTCATAGGTGGAAGATTGGTAAGGGTGGACAATGGGGGTCAAGTGACTTGCCCAGGGTCACACAGCTGGGAAGTGGCTGAGGCCGGGTTTGAACTTAGGACCTCCTGTCTCTAGGTCTGGCTCTCAATCCACTGAGCTACCCAGCTGCCCCTGAGAAGATGAATTCTTAATGCATTCCTTCTGGTGAACGAGACCTCTCTTCTCTGAAAGACAAATGCCAAAGAAAGCCAGTGCAGGTGGAACAGCATCCCCGTGCCTTAGTGTTCTACTTCTGACCGCCTGGGAAGCTCCTGGACCTTGGGTTAGCAGGAGGGATGCCATTTTCTTACCACTTCAGCAGCTTTAGGAATGGCACCAGGCATCTTCCCCCATGTAAAGAGAATGGGCTTCATTTTCCCCAAATGGTTGGTGCATTTCCCACTTAGCTCCATTACCTCTGAAAAGGTTCATTGCTAAGATGCCATCATGTCAAGTGGAATATGTAAGAGCCTCCATTCCAAACTACATCCAAGGAGTGGCTGCATAGAAATTGAAATCTTTAGTTGTGGAATAAGAAGGGGAAAAAAAACCCCAGCATAAGCATCCTCTTCTCCTGGCTTGTACAGAGCTAGGCAATAAGGGTTAAGTGACTTTCCCAGGGTCACCTAAGAAGTGTCTGAAGCCAGATTTGAACACAGGACCTCTTGTCTCTAGGCTTATCTCTCCATTCACTGAGCCACCCAATTGCCCCAATGACATCTAGTTCAGGGAGTAGGAAATCAATGAATCACTCACGAAGGTTCTTTCAAAAAGGTTTTCTAATGAAGGAGCACTCACTTGCCACCTTTTTTTCTCTTTTAATGTTTATTTTTTAGAAAAAATTTCCATGGTTCCATGATTCATGCTCTTACTTTCCCCTTCACTCCCCCTTCGCCCCCCTCCATAGCTGACACGCATTTCCACCTGTTTTAACACATCATCAATCAAGACCTATTTCCATATTATTGATAGCTGCATTGGGGTGGTGGTTAATCCTCTTTTTAAAAGAAGAAGCCCACCCCTAACTGCTGTTCATTTAGCTCTGGCAGTCACAACCTGAATTATAGTTTGAGGTCAATCAAGTTTGACGGTAAACAAGCTGAATTATCCCGAAATTCCTCTGTTCCTCTCATTGTCCATTTGGTGGCAGGAGAGCAGCACACACAGGGCCCCAAGTGAGGCAGTGTTTTCACAAGCCTCCCCGATTCCGGTTTCCCCTCCCTGCAATCCACACTCCCTCAGCCGCAGTGATTTTTTGAAAGCGTGCTTCTACTCGGGAAACTTGGGTGGTTCCCGAAGACCCCCCAAATCCCACAGAAAATCCCATTTGTCCTTTCAACCTCTTCCCCACCCGTCTCCTTCCTCCTTGAGACTTTCCAGCTTTGCTCCTCCAGTGCACTCCTTGACTGGACTCTACTCGTTCTACTCACTTGATTTACGCCCATCTCCATCCCTTTGCAGTGGTGGGTCCCCATGTCTGAAAGGTGCTTCTTCCTTGGAGACTATCTTCCATCCCCTCTGTGTGTAGCTCTATGAATTCCATTTTCCCTCCTGAGAATGTGACCTCCCCAAGAGCAGGGGCTGCTGCTGGAAACTCTTTCTTGGTACTCTCCGTGCTTAGCGGTGGGTCTAGCACTCGGGAGTCACTTCGGAAGTGTTTACTTCTTGTTGCCCCAAACAAGGCCAATAAAAGAGTGACAAGGAGTACATACAGAGCTAATGGCCTTGCCCAAATCCCCCCCTCCCCCATTCCGTCATGGTGAGCTCCTTGTCCCCAAGGCTCCCTTACAAATATACAGGACTCGTGGAGTCTGCAGAGTAACCTTGGGGCAATGATCTCATTTGACTTTTTGGTTAAAATTCCGAGTCCCACAGATGAAAGGGACAGACCCAATCAACAAGCATTTATTAGGCACCTACTGTGTGCCTGGCACTGTGGTAAGCCCCAGGAAGAGAAAGAGAAGGCCATCACAGGCCCTGCACCTAGAAAACATCCAGTTTGATGGGGTGTGTGCATGCACGTGTATATGTGTGCACCTGTTTGTAGGTGCATGGCTGCACGTCTGTACGTGTATGCATGTGTATACGGTGGTGACGTTGTTGATGGCAGCAGGGAAGTCAGGAAGAGGGCAAAGGTTTTTGGGAAAGATGATGAGTTCAATTTTGGACATGCTGAGTTTGAGCTGTCCACGGGCTATCCACTTTGAGATGCCTACGAGGCACTTGGAGATGTGAGCCTGGAGAACACTAAAGAACTTAGGTCTGGAGAGAGAAAAAGGAAATTGCCTGCACAGATTATCATTCTATCCCTAAGAGTCAGGAATTCACCAAGGGAAGTAGGACAGATGGAGAAAAAGGCCCAGGACAGCCTTGGGGGACATTCATGGTTAGCAGGGAGGACCTGAGAAACCCAGAGAGAAGAGAGAACGAAGGCGATGAGGATTCTTGACAGGGACAAGGGCTGCAGAGGGTCAAGAAGGATGTAGATTGTGAAAAGGCCATTAGATTTGCCAGTTAAGAGATCATGGACAATTTTGGAGAGAATCGTTGGACAATTTTGGAGAGAATCGTTTTGGCGGAATGATGAGGAGGCCAGAAGCCAGACTGTAAACAGTTAGGAAGAGAGTGAGAGGAAAGGAAGTGGCATCACCTTTTGGAGAAAGCCTTCTCAAGGAGATTAACCACAAGAGATAGGAGAAATGTGGGAGGATAGCTAGCAGGGGCAGATAGAACAAGTGGGAGGACTTGCAGATGGGGAAAACACTAGGGAGGCAGGCAAGGCACAGAGAGAGACTGAAGATGAGTGAGACGGTGGAGATGACAGAGGGGGCCATTGATTGGAGAAAAATCTAGTGCCTTGAGTTGAAATCGAGAGATTTCATGAGGTAGAGATGAGGAAGAAGAGTCTTTCAGGCATGGAGGAGCACCTGTTTGAAGACAAAGACAAGCTTTGGGCAGTTTGGCTAGAATGGAGAGTGCCTTAGGGAGAGAAACGTGCTATTCATCTAGAAAAAACAGATAGGAGCCAGAAGGACTTCACATGCCAAACTGAGGGATTTATGTTTAATCCTAGAGGCAACAGCGAGCTACTGAAGATTCTTGAGTGGAGAAGTGGCTAGAGACTTGTGTTTTATGAGTATCACTTTGGCAGCTCCGTGGAGGATAGATTATGGAGGGGACGTATGAGAGGTAGAGAGACCAATTAGGAGGGTTTTGAGACAATTCAGTTAGAGGCGATGAGGATCTAGAATAGGGTGGTGGCTGTGTGAGGGGAGAAAAAATGGATGGCAAGAAGAGCATGATGAGAAGAGAATGATTCTGCGGTCCAGAATCTAGGTGAGGGGAAGAATGGTGGAGCTCTTACTAGGGAGAGAGATATTTGGAGAAGGAGTCAATTCAGCCAGGAGGACAGTGAGTTTTGCTTTGGACAAGTTGAATTTGATAAGACATTTACTTGGAGGTTTCCCACAGGCTAATTTCTGATATAGGACAGAGTATAGGACAGATACTAGGGCCAGACATATGCATCTAGGAGTCATCTGCATAGAGAGGATATTTGATCAGCAGAACCAAGAGGAGAGTGTACACAACAACATCCATATTGTATGATTAGCTATGAATGGCTATTAACAACAATGCAATACTCCAAGACAATCTCAAGAGACTCATGATGAAAAAGGACATCCATAGTCATAGAAGGAACTAATGGATGGGGGCAGCTGGGTGGCTCAGTGGATTGAGAGCCATGTTTAGAGACAGGAGGTCCTGGGTTCAAATTTGACCTTGGACACTTCCTAGCTGTGTGACCCTGGGCAAGTCACTTAACCCTCATTACCTAGCTCTTACTGCTTTTTCTGGCTTGGAACCAATGCATGGTATGGATTCTAAGATGGAAGATAAGGTTTTTTTTTTTTTAAGAAGGAACTGATGGAAATAGAATGTAGATTAAAGCATATAATTCTTCACTTTATTTTCTTCATGAGTTTTTAGAATTCTATTTTCCCCAATTGCTTGTGGGTACAATTTTTAATAATCATTTTCTGACATTTTGAGATTCATGTTCTCTCTTTCTCCCACTTACTTGACTCCCTTCCTGAGACAGCAGATAATATGATACAGGTTTTACATGTGCAATACATATTTCCATGTTTATCATGTTGTGAAAGAAGACGCTTATCACTTATAAAAGAAAAACTCATAAAGGAAATAAAATGAAAAATTGTATGCCAGAAATAGTAATAGAATGACATAAATTTGATATAGTTCTTTATATATTTGAGAAACGAGGCCCTTGTCAGAGACACTTACTATAAAGATTTTTCCCTCTGGTTTGTTGTTTCCCTTCTAATCTTGGTTGCATTGGTTTTTTTTAATTTAAACATTTATTAATATTCATTTTAACATGGTTACATGATTCATGCTCCTACTTTCCCCTTCACCCCCCGCACTTCCCCCACCCATGGCCAATGCACATTTCCACTGGTTTTGTCATGTGTCCTTGATCAAGACCTATTTCCAAATTGTTGGTAGTTGCATTGGTGTGGTAGTTTCGAGTCTACATCCCCAATCATGTCCATCCCAACCCATGCGTTCAAGCAGTTTGGTTGCATTGGTTTTGTTTGTGCAAAAACATTTTAAGTGAATGTCGTCAGTTATCTATTTCATATCTTGTCATGTTCTCTCTCTTGTTTGGACATAAATTCTTCTCTTTTCCATAGATCTGATAGGTAAACTATTTTGTGCTCCCCTAATTTTTTTAATGGAATCATCCTTTATTTGTAAAGCATGCATCTAGCTGGTCTTTCTCTTGGTGTATGGTGTGAGGTGCTAGTCTATGCTTAGTTTCTGACATCCTGTGTTCCAGTTTTCCCAGTAGTTTTTGTAGAATAACGAGTTCTTCCAAAAGCTTGGATTTTTGGTTTTGTCCAACACTAGGCTACTAGGGTCGTTTTCTACTGCATAGTGAGCATCTAATTGATTCAATTGATTTATTACTCTATTTTCAGCCAGTAACAGTTGTTTTTTGCCTTTATGAGTTTTTGTTTGTGCTTGACTATATGATGTGGGTCTTCTTTTACAAAACAAGGAATATGAAAATATTGCATGGATAGCACATATACAACATGTTGCTTGCTGCCACAGGAAGAGGAAAGGGGAAGGAAGAAAGGAGAGAATTGGGGCTGCAAAATGTCAGAAAATGAATGTTTAAGATGGTTTCTGTATGCAATTGGGAAAATACAATTTAAAAAGGAAAAAAGAAAGAAAAAAGATTGAACCTATGCTGAGGCCACCAAGACATTCTCAGAATTATGATATTTCTGAATTAGAAGGAACTTATTGACCATCCAGCCCAACTGATGCCTGAAAAATAGATCCCATCACCTCCAAAATACCAATAAGTAGTCATTCAGACTTTGAAGGTCTCTAATAAGAACTCACTATGTACTGAGACTGCTAACCATCACTCTGGTTAGATCTTCCCCAGTAGGGAAGATTCTATCCCAAAGGATAGAATGTGTAGCAATTTGAAGGAAAAAAGGTCCTCCCCTACTCCTTCCCAAGGCTTTAGCACTCTTTGTAATCTAAAACCTTGATGTAGAAATCAGTGGCTTGACACAAAAGAAGGTATGGATTTGGGTAGGGCTAGAGCTCCTCCTGGCTGTAGGCTTATTGACTTGGGACCCCATCCCCTGTGATTGCATGATAGGCACTGGGTCTTTCTTCTCCTGGTTACTCCCTTTGGCTTCCCCAAGGACACTATAAAATAGATGTTCGATCCTAGATCTGACCCAGAATGCACCTGGTCCCCCAGGCTGAATCTCCCAGACCATCTAAACAGGCGTGGATGGTCTCAGTTTGGTCCAGTCCAGACCCTCTATAGACATACCCACATTTCCAAACATGCACACACACACATGTCCAAACACATTCACAGGGCCAAGCCAGAATCAGCCTTGACTCTGGTCATCTGGAAGGTGTGTGAGGGGTCTACTCAGGTTTCCCACCATCTTGGGAGACTTATGAGGGGGATGGCCTTGGGAGCCCAAAGCTTACAATGTTTGAGCTGAAGTTTTCCAGGTGAAGTCATTCTAGAGGCCTCATTACCTTTCCATCAGGCAGACAGCTGTGATTTATGTAGTGCATCTTTTGTCTTTTCCTTTCTCCAACTTGTTGCTGGATGAACAATTCAATATCCCTGGGAACTGCCCTCATTGACAATGACAGAGTACTCTGACAGCCAAGAGGGAGCAGCCCTGCACTCAGGCCTCAAAGCACCCTCATCTCATGTAGAACCTATTCTGGTTGGGTTTGAGGGCCAGACAGGCCCTTTGCTGGAATGCCTGTCAAGAGTGGAGGGCGATGAGAAGGAGCCCTCTGGGTCCCCCACCTGGCTGGGGTAGTATGTCTGTATCTAAGGGTGACTCCATGGACCTTCCTCCCCTTACACACTGCTGGCACTTAATGGGAGGAGTTAATATTTTTAATTGATTTCACTTAATGGTTCAATCATGGGAATGATCATTCTCCAGGATCCCAGCTCTTGGGCTGCAGAGGCTATTTGAGCAAAGCACACGTGAAAACCACTCTCAGCCAGCACCTTGGACAAGGACACAAGCTGCTCTGAGTCTCAGGACTTTTCCCTTGGGGTGAGTGAGGTTAGTGCTTGGAGATCAGCCTGTTTATTCCCTAGTGCTGAATGACTGGAGTCTTGGGTTGGGTCAATCCTAGTTTCTAGAATTGTTATGGAGGGATGGTTATTCCAAGGCATCTTCTGTCCAAATAAAAATGGAGATGGAGGATAAGGGTTAAAAAAAAGAAATGGGAGGCAACTTTCCTTTCCGGTCTAAAATGTATTTACATATGACATTAACTGGTATAAGTGTAGAGTGAAATAATAACATTTTTTACATTCTTGGCTTTTGTTTGGCTCTATACCAGTCCATTCTCTGCCTTCACCCCACTGGCATCAAGGAGGAGCATCCTGCCTGCCCACACACTGAGGGGTGAGTTGCTTTTTTCACAACATTCTCCTCTTTTGCTGTCTTCCTCTCATATTGGACAGCTGGGCAGAGGAGGAGACAGGCAACCTTGGCTTCAAGCCACTCACCAAGACTGTATAACCTGGCCAATGGCTATAGCCCTCTAGTAAAGACAGAGGCACTGCCCCCAGGCAGATGTGGCCAGGGTTCCTCCTGCTCTGAGTACAGGTGAGTGGAGATAATTCTGTGGGATCCTCCTGTTTTGATTCCCTGAATGCTTTTCTGCCTTTGGGTCAATGCAGAGGACACATGGAGAGACGCAGCTGGATGGTTACTCCTCACTTCCCATAACTCCCAGTGAGGTTCCGGATCCTGTTGTTCTTATCTCTGTTTTCTAGATACTGACATCTATTATTAAGTCTTGATCATGAATATTAGGGCCTCGTGGTCTTGGCTACTCCACGTGGGGGTATCTAATGGGATAAAAGAATGATTATGTAACATTGGATGGTCATGTCTTTCTGGGGATTGCCAGAGAGAGAGCAGGATACTAGCGATGAATGAATGAACGCCTGCTTGCCTGCTGTTCCTTCCCGCCCTCAACCTCCTGGGGAACCTTGTCCTGCCCTTGGGGCTCACTAACGGCTTTCATTTCTCAAGCTACTGTCTGGTGGGGAGAAGAAAGCCTGTGGGTGAGAGGACTGTGCAGGAGCTGGAAAAGCTGAGCCATAGGGAGCAGCCACCCTACAGACCTGGAAGTCCTGAGCCTGAGACGGTCAGGGTCCACCTCCAGAAGACCTGGGGTGGGATCCACACGGCTAAGGTGGGTTAGGACTTCAGGCCGGGCTTCTTCATCCCTACTCTCTAGGGTCCCTGTGAGGGCTCAGGGAAGTCTCCCTGAAGGCTTGGTCACCTTCCTGAGGCAAATATTCACTTCATCTCAAGCCCAGCTTTGATCCAGTCTGCTGACCATGTTGCTAATCTGTGTGGATGGTTGTTTAAATGAAGCAGGGAGGAGACCTTTGGGGAGAGTCCAGATCAGAGAGGGAGGTACTTTGCCAGAGCATGACCTCTGGAGAGGGTCTCAGGGTTCTACTCCTTTCCAGGGCAGGGAGAAAACTATACCAGGGTCCTTCTAGGCTCAGCAGTGGGCGAGGCTACTGCAACAGGCTGAGCTGGCACTGAGGCAAAGCCTCTGCCATCTTCCTAGGACTGAATGGAAAGGTGAGCCATTCCCAGAGGGCAAGTGCCAAGAAAGTGACTAGAGAGGACGTGTGTCCAAGTGGAAGAGTAGCCCAGCTCCCCAAAGGGTAGGGGCTGTGTAAATATGGGACCAGCCGCCCCGCCTGCCTGCTCCAGCATAGCCCTGACCCACTATTCCGATTCTTCACCCCCTCCCCTTGCTCCAGATGTGCATCATTCTGTCTTTGCC
The DNA here is from genome assembly GCF_016433145.1 of Gracilinanus agilis. Taxonomy (NCBI): domain Eukaryota; kingdom Metazoa; phylum Chordata; class Mammalia; order Didelphimorphia; family Didelphidae; genus Gracilinanus; species Gracilinanus agilis. Next base: position 1,766,787 of record NC_058134.1, read on the forward strand.
CAGTTCCTGGGCCTCTCACATGATCCGAGTTGCTCCTCTAAAGATAAAAATTTCTAACCACCTTCATGAGAACCCAGGGGTCCCGGATTGTCAAACTTTGGTGCTTCATGCATAGTTCTAAAAATAAAGACACCTATGAAAGGCCCTTCCCAGACAGGCCTTCTCAGGACAACTCATTATTCTGGGCCTACTAGGCCTACTAGTGGCCACTAGGAGCCTGAATACAGGTTGGCCTAAGAGCAAGCAGGGCTATAAAGCCCACTGCCCCAGTAGTTGTCTGTTTGTATTCTTTTAAAAAGATATTTCTGTATTTCCTTATGTTCATGTTAGTGCCATTGTGCTTATATGCCCAAAGTTGTTTAATTTGTCCATTGTTAGCCATTTAGTTTGTTTCCAGGATGATTAAAAATGTTGTTGTGAACATCTTTGGAGGCGTAGCTTATGTGAAAGAAAGGAAGAAAGAAAGAAAGAAAGAAAGGAAGAAAGGAAGGAAAGAAGGATGGAAGGAACAAAGGAAGGAAGGAAGGAAGGAAGGAAGGAAGGAAAAACAGAAGGAAGGAAGGAAAGAAGGAAGGAAGAGAAAGGATGCTTCCGAGGTATGATCCCAGTGGTGGAACCAGTGGGTAAATCTTGTTTTTTTTTACCAAAGCTTTTGGTAGCTGTCTCCTCCTGCCAGATTCCAGTCATTGAGTGACTGTGTCTGTTTCTACAACTGCCCCAGGACTGAGCCTGCTGACTTGAGAGATGTGAGGGCTTACCTCGGGGTTGGCTTACTCCATATTTCTGGGGTTAATAATGACCGGGAATCACCCGTGGCAATTTTTAGCCATTGGTACCAAGAGATTTGAGCTCCCTGATTCTCGGAAGCTTGTTGTTTCAATGAGGAGCACTCGCCATTGCATGTTCCAGGCTCAAGTTCTCTCCTGAGCCTTCTGCATGTGTCTCTGTCCTTCTGGCAATGATTCTTGCTGGGCAATGACCAAAGAAAGGCTGGAACCAGGTTTTGAGGGTCGGGATTTCTTTCTTTTTTCGTTTGGGCCCATTCTTTCTCTTTTAATCTTGCCATTGTCTTGTGCCCAGCTAGTGTAGTCCAATGTCCAGGAAACTCATCCTGGAAGAGGCCCAGGAGGGCCTCACCATCTTAATGGCCCCAGACTGTGAGTGAACCCTTTAGGAATGCTATTGACAGTCCTAATAACAGCAGGATCTGTTTCTCCTGCTTTACAAGCAAGAAGACTTTTGCAAAGTTATTGCAAAAGAACCCCATGAGGGGAGGAGTGCTCAGATGAGTAGTTCCATTTTAAAGATGAGGACATCGAGGCCCAAGCTGTGTCTTGCCTGGGGCTCTCAGTGAGCCAGGCCTCAGACTTGGACTCTCTTTATTGCAGGGGAATGCTTTGATTGGAATTCCGGTGGGGTGGAGAGCCCTATTTAGGGTTGCCCATGATTTTGAGGAACTGGAAAACCCTGACCAAGAGGGCTTGGTATGGGCTGCAAGGAGGAGGCTGCTTCAAAGGCTCCTGGGTGCTTTCTTAGTAATTTTCCAGGCTTGGACACTGGCCCTGGAAGAGTTAACGTTTGTGAGAAATAAAAGGTCCTCTGGAGAGGCTGCTGCCAAGCTTGGGGAGGCTGATAGAATTATCAGAGAATGAATTCCAGGCCGATGGCTTGGGAAAGGATGAGGTGCACAAACCCTGGGCAGAGGCTACTGGCTATGCTCTGGCAGGGCCTTTGTCAACAGAGCACGCCGATTTTTTTAAATCAGTCTGAAGAGAATCGGCCTCTTAAGTAGCTGGATGCAGAATGGGTATCTGTGGGCTTTCCTGCCAGAGAGCGAATACACTGGGATGTTTGGCCAGGCAGTGCCTGGGCAGTGCTGGGGCTGGAGGGACCCTTGAGTGGGCACCAGGAGGTAGTTTCTGGCAGACACTGCCCCACTCCCCTGCTTTTGGCCTGGTGCCCGAGCATGGGCAGGGTTGGCATGTGGTCGGTCCCTGCAGCACATGGGGTGGGGTGGGGGTGGCAGGAGAGCAGTCATGGGCAACCATTTCCTCAGCAGGGTGGTAAGGGAGAGAACCTGGGCTGGAGAGTCTGAGAAAAGGCGGATTCAAGGCAATTTCAGTCTGCACATTCTTGCAGGGTTTGCTGATTCTCTCTCAGGTTCTCCCTCAGGCTCAGTCAGTCTCCCAGAAGGGAAGGAAGGGCCCTGCCTCCTTTCTGCATCTTAATGGAACCCATCACCTCTTTCCCATCTCCCAAAGGATCTTTTTCCCTTCCTCCACTCCCCTCCTGGCCCCTGGTCTCCCTTGTGGTCCTGTTGGTTTGCCTTTGCTTGAGCTGAGGCGCTGGGCACCAGGCAGAAAGACGATATCTCAGGCCTGGAGTCTGCATTTCTTCCGGGCCAGATATTCTCTGTCTCCCTGGTAGCACTGTGCATCCTGGTACCTCACCAGGCAGCCTTCTCCAGAGTTGGGACCGCAGCGCTCTCCAATGTGCTGCCTCAGAGGAGGGGTCTGAGCCAGGGAGCTGCTCAGAGAGCCCAGGGGAGGGATTCAGTGGGAGGCCCTTCTTACCTTTGTGTTCCTGCCAGATGATTTCAGGGTGATGGACTCTTCTTTTTTTTTAACTTTAATTTGAAAAAAATTATTTAATTAATTAATTTAGAATATTTTTCCATGGTTACATGATTCATGTTCTTTTCCTCCCCCCTCCCATAGCCAATGAGCAATTCCACTGGGCTTTACATGCGTCATGGATCAAAACCTATTTCCATATTATTAATATTTGGATGAGGGTGATCATTTAGAGTCTGGATCCCCAATCATGTCCCTACTGACCCATATGATCAAGCAGATGTTTTTCTTCTATGTTTCTCCTCCCACAGTTCTTTCTCTGACTATGGAGAGCATCCTTTCTCATAAATCCCTCAGAATTGTCCTGGGTCATTGTATTGTTACTAGTAGCAAAGTCAGTTACATTTGATGGTGCTACAATGTATCAGTCTCTGTGTACAATGTTCTCCTGGTTCTGCTCCTTTCACTCTGCATCACTTCCTGGAGGTCTTTCCAGTTCACATGGGATTCCTCCAGCTCATTATTCCTTTGAGCACAATAGTATTCTGTCACCATCAAGTACCACAATTTGTTCAGCCATTCCCCAATTGAAGGGCATCTCCTCATTTTCCAGTTTTTTTCCACCACAAAAAGTGTGGCTATAAATATTTTTGTATAAGTCTTTTCCCTTATTATCTCTTTAGGGTACAAAGTCAGCAATGGTATGGCTGGATCAAAGGGCAGGCATTCTTTTATAGCCCCTTGAGCATAGTTCCAAATTGCCCTCCAGAAGGGTTGGATCATTTCACAACTCCATCAACAATGCATTAATGGATGGACTCTTCTTAGAGAATGTGATGACATGAGAGCTTCTCAACCCTGAATGGACAAGATCTGGAAACTGGGGGAGCTGCTGACTCAAAGTGCCATAGCCATTCCCCTGACTCCAGGACACATGCATGGATGTGTATGCACACATGCATGCGCACACACATACACACACACACATGCATGGCCCCAACTCTGTGTTTCTGGGCTGAAGGACTATGGAAGGGTATGAACTAAGCTTGTCTGCAAGGTCCTGGGGCTTTTTAGTCTATGTTTTTGAAAGCCTGGAAATGATTCCTCTTTGATCTGAAAGGCGAATATTTTCTGGTCCTACAAGGAATCTGCTATTGCTGTGCCTGGCTAAGTATTTGGGGAATTAGCCAGAACTGGTCATTAAAAACCACTCTCATGGTAAAGGTCCATCTGCCTTCTTCCAACCACACAATAAGCCCTGATTAGGATAAACATGCACCCGTGTGCAATGCAACACACTGGGGGCACAAAGAAAGAAAAGGGATAGTCTTTGCTCTCAAAGAGCTCACAGTCTAGGGACTGTGTGTGTATGCACATTTCCACATACACACATGTGGATCATATGTATGTGCAAAATAAATCAAGATTGTTTGGAACAAAAGAGCCCAAGCCTCTGGGGAAGGGGTAGAGCAGCTCCAGGAGGTTCTCCAGGAGAAGGGACTTGAACTGCAGTTTGAATGGAAGCGGGGACTCTAAGAGGCTGAAACTCCTTCCTGAGTCATGCTGGACCTTCATCCAGGACACCCACATGCCTGAGAGACAAGGAATTTGGGCGTACTCTGATAGGGGCAGCTCACACCCCAAATGCTCCAAGGCCACCATAGAGCCTTTCTTTTGGTCGGCTTCCTATTACTCGTGCTGGATGTCCTGGGGCCCAGCCTACTCTCTGACTTGCAGTTGAACTCCTGTTGACTTCCACAGTGTTAGTTTTGTATGTTCTCAAACTGGGCTTCAGGCTCCAGCCAACAAATTCGCCAAGAAATTACATGGATCCGGCTGGAAGAGAGCCCCCGTGGCCTCCTGGAAGTTCTCAGGGGCCGCCATGTACATTTTCTGGGCCAGGATCAGAAGGGTCGGTCAGGTGAAGCCAGCATGACCGAACTGTGTCTCCTTTAGAGCCTTTTCTGTGCATCTGTGCGAGCAACAAGCCTGGTGGTTTAGGGGAGCCCTCATGCCAGTGCCAAGCCCAGCTGGTGTCTGTTCATTCAGGACTTGAGGAGTGTTCCTTGGAGGAACTCAGAATAGCTCTGACCCTGGCAGGAGACTGCAGAGCAGTTAGGCCGTGGTTGAAGGTGTGGAAGCAACTCATCATTGCTAAGCCTTACAAAATAATGGACACAAGGAATGTGGAGCAGCATGGGAAGGCTTAGATGAACTGATGCAGTGACACAAGCAGAACCAGGAGAATGACATACCCAAGGTCTCTCGCAGTGCAACTGCCAAGAACACTTCAGTGAAGCCTCGTGAGGAGTGAATATCCCAGTTCTGCAGAGCGGATGAGAAGCAGCATCTCCCTCCTTTAAGCAGATGCCTTAACGTCCTCTAGCTGTGGAATCGTACCTTCCCTCTTAAGCTGCTCAGGCTTCTTTAGTAGTTTTTCTTTCTTCTAAGAGATGGCTTAGCTGCTGGGGTGTGTGTAGGGGGAATGCCAGGAAATGACCAGAGCAAGGACAAAGAAGTTCTTTTTAAAAGAAGGCATGAAAATGACTCTATTGTTTTAGAAGATGGGCGTGGCATCACCCCTCCCCTCTCTACCCCTAGAGTGAAGGTGCTGTAAGGAGGGGGGGTGTATCGGTGCGAGATGGGCGCAGAGCTGGCAACGGGGTCAATCTGCCTCTCGTGTGTCAGCCAGGAAGGCGAGGATGTGACTTCCAAACAAAAGGATGTTCAGGCCCTTGTGGTGTGCCCCCGCTCTCATCATTCACAGCCAACATATTGGCACTGTGATGTATGGCTCCCATCTCTGCCCTTGCCCATTTGCCTTTGTCACATAAACAGAATAAGTCAGAGCTGCGGGACTGGCCACCCACCATCAGGCAGCAGAGATAAGAAGTGACAGCAGCAGAGGAAAAATGGCCATTAGGGGCAAATGCCTCCCATATCTCGGAGCCAGTGAGCTGAGACGTTTTGTAGTTGCACTGTTACAGGGGAAGAACTATTTCCAGGAAGAAGAAAAACCCGGCTCTTTTTCAGTAGGAATTGTCCCATTTCACTGGAGTCTCCATGATGGTGGGCATGTCTACGGGGCTTTACTATTTGCAGAGCGCTTCCTAGAACCCTAGCCCTGATTTGGTGTTGAGGGAATGCTGAGGCCAAGGGAATCTGGGGGCCTGGCCTGAGATGATATGACTTAGTTCCCAGTTACCAAGGTCCCATTTCTAGATTGGTTTGAGGCATTTCAGCCACCCCTCGTGGGGATGCTGGCAAGCTCCAGGCAAGAAAAGGCCTTCCAAGTCTGTGAGCTCTGCTCTGCTCTGCTCACCTAAATAGACCAATAAAGAGGGGGACATTTTTCTCTATTTGTTTTGCCACAAAAATAGAGGTCACAGCTATGCCCCTGAGCGCTGGTCCCCAAAGACCTACAACTGAGCAACCTGGGAGGCCGCCTACTCTAGCGCAATCCCTGTGCAGATGAATGAATGGGCCGTCCTTCCCAGGCTCCCTTTGTTCACATCCGATGCAAAGGTTACATCACTGACATCCGCAAGTGGCTGCCAGGGACCCCCAAATATTACTAGTTGTCCTTCATAGTATGGACCCAGAAATAGTTCAGTGACTTGCCCAAGGTCTCATGCACAATAAATGGTCAAAGTAGGACTTGGACTCCAGCCTCCAACCCTAGACCCAGAATTTCCCCCTAATACTTGTGGCTAGCCAATGAACTGGTCTCAAGAACTCCGTGGCTACATCCACTGACATACATCATCAAAATCTGTTTTTCTTTGGAACTCCTGGATCAAACTCGGCAGAGGGAAGCTCTGCAGATTCAGATCCTTCAACACAGCCCTTTTCCATTTCTAAAACCCCTGCAGAATAAATAATAAGCTAGAAGTTGCCATGAACGCACGGTGGACCTTTACCTCTCTGCTCATTGTGGGCAAGAACATGCTCAACTCGGTTCCATTTGGTTCTATCCAACAAGACTTCATGGTTATCACTTGGCAGGTGCCCAGCCCTGGGTAGCCACTTCCCTTTGATACTCTGAGGCAGCTTAAATGTAGAGAAGAGGGAAAAGGACCATGTACAGCAGGAAGTTTAAATTGTTGGTGCACCGAGAAGCGATGTGGGCCAATGCCAGCAGTGAGAGGAAGGAGAGCTTGGAGAAAGTTACGGATGATCCCCTCTAATCTGCTTATTAAATGGAGGCAGACTGGAAGAGGGGACGAATGAAAGGCCCAGAATGCTGAGAGATCTTGCATGGCCATTGAGAAAACCTCCCCGGCTCTCTGAGCCTGGCTTTTCCTGTGCCAGGCTGTCTTTCCTCTAGACATGCTCCTACAATGAACTTGCTTGAGCTTTTTGATCAGCCGTGGACAGTTCCTTGCCTATGGCATGGGATGTGGCAAAGGACACCCCTGAGAGAACTCTGGCCCTCACCTTCATCACCAAACAGCCCTGACAGGTAGAGGATAGAACAAAGGCATCCCCATACCAATTAAGGAGGAGTAAAGAGAGCATGACACAGCGTCCTCCTGCCATGGGATGGAGCTTACCTAAATGCCGAGGAACCCTCCTAAGACTAAGAGCTGGCTGTCTCCTTGCCTTTCTAGTAACTTGGTTCTGGATGTATCTAGCCACTGCAGAAGCCCTGTGTTGTGTGTCTCTAGTTACGTCTCCAGGCTTCCTGTGGATGAATTCCATCAAGGCCTATCATGGGCTGCTTCTGTGAAGGCTCCCTGGGTCCGCTAGCGGCTGAGGATGCCTGGTGCTCCCCCGTCTCTCTGTTTCTTCCAGGGTCAAAGGTGGTTCCCAACTCACAGGCTTGTTACAAGGACTGGAGAGGAAAATTCTGGTTATATGGGTTGCAGAACTTCAGAGTAAGCTATTTGCTAGGAAGGAAATCTCGGTATTGGGAGCTGCCACCAACCATTTATGGACATTTACCTGGAATGCCTTTATAGTCTTCATGAGCAAGAGAAGCATTAGAGGGAGGGAAGGACCATCCACCCACTGACTTTGATGGGATATCTCTGGGGTCCTAAGTTTTTTCCATGGTGACTGAATGTGATGGCTCTCAGGGAGGGAAGCTGAGGCTGTGTGAGTCCTCTGAGGGGCCTTCTCTTTCCTCATTGGGAGCAAAGCCTCCAAGGATGCTAGACAGCAGCCTTTGTCACCTCCCCCATCCTTCTTGGCTGCATTGCTTATGGGTGCCTGTTAGCATTTTGGGATCCCTTCACAGTAATCCTAGACATGAGTGCCGAGAGGGCAAAGCTGTGAAGTAATGACTTGGGCTGCTGTTGCTGGAAAGAGCAAGGGAGAGGCAGTCATGGTAACAGGGCAGCCAGCTGGTCAGAGCCTCAGCCCAAGGTCTGGGGAAAGCTCCCCCCCCCCCCGCCAGGTCATTGGGTGGCCACTGGAGTGGCATGGGGAATTTTGGCTTCCTCCCTCCTTTGATTCAGGGATTTCGGTATTTCAGATGTTAGAACCTGAAGACGACGCTCTGGCTTCTGGAGAGCAGTAAATCCGTAGTGGGGAAATCGTACCAGGATAAAGCAGAACACTTTCTAATGACCAGCCAGTAATCAGGAGCATTTAGAGGGCAGCCATGGTTGCTCTCTTGGATGAGCTCTGAGCCCGTGAACTGGGACTTCCACTGGATTTGGGAAACCATGAATACAGATGCCTGAAGTCATTTCCTCTTGCAGTTCCTCTCTGACTATGAGTCCCTGCTCGGGTTGGCCTCCTCTGGCAAAGCGAAGGGCAAGCCTCTTCTAATCATCTCGGTGTGCATCCCCCACCTTTGCTGCCATGGACAGAGAACACTGACCAAGAGCTTTGGTCTGAAGATAGCTGTTTCCTGCTCTAGAATTAAGGAATGGAATCTATAAATAAAACTATCAGAGGAAACGCTGGAGTCAGCAAGGTAGAGTTGTGCGAGCACGTGTGCGTGCGTACATTTCTTTAAGCCCATTTCCACCTAAGTGACTCTGCACACATTCTTCAAATCCACAGCTCCCCTCGGCCATCAAGTACCCACTGCATGCCAAGCACCAGGGAAACTGAAAGATAAAAAGCAGTAACTGCTACCCTCTTGGAGTTTTCCTTCTTTGGGGCTGACATTCTCTCCTCGACTCTCCCTTTGGAAGTCTTTCATGACTTCCACTGCCAGTGTCCTCCAGCCTCCAGGGGGCTTTTCACCTGACCTCGGGGCACCCTGTCAGTGGCCCCCAGGGAGCAAACAGGCCTCATCCCCAATGGACCTTTGGAAGTAGTTTCTGGACAACATAAACATATTTTCTCACCTAAATGAATACTCTAAAGAGTGGTTTGAATCTCAGACAGGGTGGCCTGCTAAGCTCTACTATGTAATAGTGCCAGCACTGCGAGAGAAAGCCTTAAAAAGTGGGAAAGAGCCCTGCGATATGAAGCTGCTTGCAGCATGAGAAATGCAATGTAGCGGACTGAGGCCTTGACCTCCCCAGAGCGCTGATACTTGAGAGAAAAGCTGGTGTAACTAGAGGAGAGAGAAGTCTCAAGCTTTGGGGCTTCCTGAAGGATGTTGGGGTTGGTATCCCCTTTTAGGGGGGCACCTCAGGTCCTGAAAGGTGCTTCACATAAAGACTGCAGAGTTGCTTTCATTCACTCCTGGAATCCATAGGTGTGGTCCATCCATTGAGGTGGCTCCAGGAGTCGTTTGGGGAGTAAAATCCTTTGGAGACCTCTGATTGCTTCAGATTTCTAACTTGAAACTATCTTTTGGTCCTCAAACCCTTTTGGTATACCCTCACTCCCAGCATTCACCAAGGGTCAGAGGCCTAGAAGGATGGTTCAGAGGGAGGACTGTTTGGTTTTTGTGTACTTTGGGGATGATCAGACTACAGAGAAAGGGAAGGAGGTTCCAAGATCAGTTCATAGATGCCTGCTGAAATGGAAGGAAAAGACTGCTGACTCTATCTTCATGTCTTTTTCTGTATCAGGATAATTTGGTGGAATAACTTTTATTTCTTTTACCTCTTTAGTAGACAAAGTTCTTTTCAGGTGGTTAACCTCTCCCCCCTTTGTTTTTTCAGAAAAAGAGAAGATTGTGAAGGGGGCCTTCAAAGCTTTAGAGCTGGAAGAGGCCTGAGAAACCATCCCAACTAATCCCCCCTCCACTTTCCAAATGAGAAACTGAGGTCCAGATGTGACCAGCTTAAAGTCCTACATGTAGTGATAACAGAGTGGGGCTTTGAACCCTGACCCTTTGACTCCAAAGCCAGAGCTCTTTTCACTGTGTCCCCTTGGAGGCAAAGATCCAAAGTTTCAAGAAAAGATGCAAAGAGTCTGAAGACAGCAAAGTGGCAGGATATGATGATACTTGATTCCAGTCAGTGCTTGAGCTCTGACATGCCAGCTCCATAAAGTGAGGAGAAATCCTCAGTATGTCAGCATTAGCACCCCTGGCTCTCTGAAGGAGACTAAAGCACTCATCTAGATCATTGAGTCTGAGGGCTTTCTTTGTTGGTTGGTTCTCTACACAGCCAGGACAATGAACAGAAATCCAGAGCCGCTGAGCTACTTGGGACCTCAGGGGAGTCCAATTCAACCCGTCCCTGACCAGAACTCTTCTCCTTGAGCATTTTCTGGGAGGCATCAATTGAGCATATATCTACATGGCACCCCATCTTCTTTTGGAGACCTTTTATTGTTTCATTTATCTTTATCAAGAATGGCTTCCTATTTCTATGTGAACTGGAAGAACCTCCAGGAAGTGATGCAGAGTGAAAGGAGCAGAACCAGGAGAACATTGTACACAGAGACGGATACATTGTAGCACAATCAAATGTAACTAACTTTGCTACTAGTAACAATGCAATGATCCAGGACAATCCCGAGGGACTTATGAGAAAGAATGTATCCACATCCAGAGAAAGAACTGTGGGAGCAGAAATGCAGAAGAAAAACATAGGATTGATCATGTGGTTCGATGGGGATGTGCTTGGGTTTTGATGCTAAAAGATCACTCTACTGCAGATATGAATAACATAGAATAGGTTTTGAACAATGATACATGTATAACCCAGGGGAATTACTCGTTAGCTCCAGAAGGGGGAGGGAAGAGGGGAGGGAAAGAACATGAATCATGTAACCATAGAAAAATATTGTGAATTAATTAATTAATTAAAAAAGAATGGCTTCCTACATTCTTGCCAAACATACCTATGTACTTTTAGTGCAGCGCCTGGCACATAGCTAGTCCCTAGTAAATACTTCTTGAGGGACAGCTAGGTGGCTCAGTAGATAAAGAGCCAGGCCTAGAGATGGGAGGTCCTGGGTTCAAATCTGTCCTCAGATACTTTCTAGATGTGTAAACCTGGATAAGTCACTTAACTCCAGTTGCCTAAACCCAACCACTCTTCTGCCTTGGAACCAATACACAGTATTAATTTTAGGTCAGAAGCAAAGGTTTGAAAAAATGCTTCTTGACCACACACACACACACACACACACACACACACACACAACACACACACACACACACACACACACACACACACACACACACACACAGCCTACAGCTATTTCCTTAGCATTTTCTCCTACTGAGCTTCATTTTCTCCTCCAGGGCCAAACAGCATGTCTCCTTCTTCTTCCATGTGACAGCCCTGAAAATACTTGAACACAGAGATTCTATCCCCCTGAGTCTTTTCTTCTTTAAGTTAAACTTCCCTAGTCCCTTCTACCAATTATAAGAAAATAAGAAATTCCCAAGGAAGAGTGGAAACAAATTCACCAATTAAACAGTGTGACATTGCCCTGAAACACCCCCGACAGCTCTTCATTTATAAAGCTAATTGGATTGAAATCCAGCTAAGCCTAACCTGCAGTAACCCTTAATTGCCCCTTTAACTTGGAAAATATCATTCAAAGACCTCAAGATGACACTGTTGGTTGACAGGTCATTGCTTGATCTGGGCTTCATGGAAGGGCTTTTAACAACCAAAGGCAGCAGGACAACAGAGGATGGCATAAAGGCCATTTCCAAAAGGGGATGAAATAAGTGCTCTGTTTCAGATCCCTCTGCCTGCACTCTGGTCACCTCTCTTAGAATGCAGGTGAGCAATTAGAGCCTTTACTTGCTTTGTTAAGAGCTGGGTGAGTTTCCCATTTGGCACCCTAGAGGAATTTCAGTGAAATATTGAACAATCAGAATAGATTCCATTCCCAGAACCAATAGAGGGTCATTGGACATGTCTTCAGAGATCTGTTTTTTTTAAACCTTTACTTCTCATTTTAGAATCAGTACTATGTATTTTTTCAAAGGCAGAAGAGTGGTAAACGCTATGTAATGGGGTTAAGTGACTTGTCCAGAGTCACACAGCTAGGAAGTATCTGAGGCCCATCTCCAGTCCTGGCTCTATTCAATGATAGATATCCACCCCCCCCAGATTTGTTTATAATCACATCCTACTAATTCTGCTTGTACAATATGTCATATGTCCATTTTTCTTCTTTCCATTCACACAGACAAACCTTTAACTCAGGCCCTCATCACCTTTTATATGGATGGACCACTGCAAAAAACACTAATTGGTGTTCCTGCCTCTAATATATCCTGCATTTGATCCATCTTCCATGATCATCTCATTAAACCTGTGTCTGAGAATGGTACTTCCCTCCTCAAGAACTATCAGATGCTCCCTGTTATCCCTAGGATAAAAGAAAAACTCTTCTTGTTAATTAAAGTCCTTCACAGGCTGACTTCAGGTCCATTTCTAGGCCTATTTCACATTTTTCTCCTTTATATCCCAGCATCTTGCCAAACTGGCATCCTGGCTGCTCCCCAAACTGAGCATTTCACCTTTAAAAAAACTTCACTTAAAACTAGAAATATAACCTTAAAAACATAAAAAGATTCCCATATATAAAAACAAGAAAAGTGGATTATATATGAAGCCATGCATGTCTATTCCACAGCTCGTGCTTTAGGATATGTGAGAACAGGAAATATATGTTTATCTTTCACCATATCCATTTGAAGAATTCTTGCTTGCTTGGATTTCTTTCTGATTTTCTTTTCTCTTTTGTACATTTTCTCTTACATATTTCAGTGACTCTCCCATATCATTAGCCTCTCTTGCACCCTTGTCTTGTCCCCTAATAGAAAAAGAAGAAAAGCAAGTAAGTATATTCAAACAAAATGAATTCCCACATTGTCTACGTAAAAACCATCTCATTCTGTATCTCTCAGTTCATTCCCCCTGTCAAGGGATGGGCAGCATGCTTCATCAATACTGCTTTGCCATTGGTGTTGGCCATTGCATCGATCAGAATCCTTCCATCTTTCCAAACTGTTTTTCTTTGCTAGATAGTTGTTACTGTAGGCATTGTTGAACTGGTTCTGTTCATTTCACTCTGCATCAGTTCAGACAAGTCTTTCCAGCTTTGGTTGAAACCATTTCTCACACCACATCCATTTTCCATTGCATTCATAGGCCACGATTGATTCAGTCATTCCACAATGATAGGCATCCCCTTACTTTCCATTTTTTGCCATTTTTTTCTTTTAAATTGGAGAGACAGTGGAGAGAAAACAAACATTTGTTAGGTGAGATAAAAGAAAGTAAAAATTCAGATACACATAAATGTAATGGGCTTTAGAAGGGCGGCTCTTCTCTTTCACTTGGGAGTCTTCAGGCAGGAGCCAGGGAATCGTCCATTAGGTGAGTTAGGAAGGGGATTGTTTCATGTATGGCTTGAATAGATGGCCACCATGAGACTCATCCCCTCTGCAATGCTGGGATTCACATTATTTTGTTTTCCTCCTCATACCAAGCTGAAATCTGCCTTTATGTAATAGTCTCTTGTCCTTGCTCGTTCTGTCAAGGAACGTGGGTCTTATTCCTCCCCCACTGAACAGACTCTTGAATATTTTAAGGGAACATTAGGGACCTTTTAGGTCTCCTTTCCTCCAGGGTAAATGCTCTTTGTTCTTGCAATTCACCCCCATATAGCATGACCTCAGGGACTTTCTCAATCCCGACTATCTTCCTTTGGATGCTTTGGGCATATTCATCTTTAAATATGGCACCCAGAATTGAACTCACTCATGGGTAAAGGCAATTTCTATACAAGTTTTTAAATCTAATTGACTCCTTTATGGCTCATTCTTCCCTCTCCTCTCTTCCTTCCCATACCCAGCATTCACATGACATCCCCGGAAGAGAACTGTGGCCAAACTCTCCAGGCTGTCAGACAGAACTTTAGCTGGGCCACCTTGGTATTTTGGAAGGTATGTGGAAGAGCAGGGCTGACATCTTGAGTAAAGAGAGAATAAAGGAATGACTGAAGTTGGTACTGACGGACAGCTCCAGAGATAGATTCTGAAACCATTGCAGAGGAGATGGATTACTCACACCACCGGGGATATATGGAATACAAATAGCTCCCCCTCGGTCATAGCTCCAGCTACTTCTCATCAAGAAGAGGAGGCAGGTCACCAGCTTAAGTTTTTTACTTTTGCAAGTTTCTTCTCTCCGTCGGGTTGTCCCAAAGGGAACAGTTTCTGCCTATTCTTCACCTTCTCTCCAGCAGATTCAGGCAAACAGCATTTCCTTTGTGTATTTTTGTAATGCCTTGAAGTCATTTCTGGACTTGTCCTCTGGGAGAAATGATTTTTCATGCTCGCAAACCTCTTTCCCACATTGGTTCTGAGTTATTTCACATTTGGTGAAGATAAACCACTCTGTTCTCTAATTAATGATGATCTCTGTGAGAGGGCTCTTCAGGTAATATAGGAATCCAAGGGTCTTTGATCTCTCAATGTTCTCTATGAAGGAAAAGCCAAATCCAATTATTCCAAAACACTTTGACTTGAATCCATTGATGTCATTCCAAAAAATAGCATTGAAAACCTTCCTTTTTTCTAACAATTTCTTGCACCCCTCTCTCCTGACCCCTCTGAGAATGATAATCTTCCAGTTTCCTGGGGGATAAACATCTTTAATAAGTTATCCAGGAAGAATTCTGTGCATGATACCTTCATAAATTCTAACCCTTATTTGTTAAATGTAAGATGTCTGAAAATGCACAGGCTCAGAATTTCATTTAGGTTTGTCATTTTTCACTAATTAGAGAAACAACTCATGTGGAAAGAGAACACTTTGAGGGTCTGGATTCATTCTATCCTCCACTTAAAAAACTCTAGGAAAGTTGTAAAAATCTGTGACAGATGTGATATCATGATTTAACTTTCACTGTCCCAGAGGACAATGAAGGACTGATGGATGATAGTTTTATCCATAAAGACCGTCAGCAAAACCCCCTTCCAATAAAGAATGCACTTGACAGATAGCACACATCACCAGATTTCACATCTCTGAGTCACAAAGAGAGCTGAGATGGTTTCCCATATATTACCTTGCTTAGTGCCTGGGAAACAGAATCCCATTCTCCAGGTGCTGAAAGATAGGCCCCATTTTTCTGGAGGTTATTTATAGGATGATCATTCCTCTAGGTCCTCCCTCTAACTGGGTGCCTATTGAAGGAGTTTCCAGGGGTCACACCTTGGGTTTATTATCTGTGGGAATTGTCCTTTGAGACATTTCTCCATGCAATTCTCGTAATTGTTTTTAGAAAAATCTCTAGTAAGCCCTCAGAAACACTCCCTCTTCATTTATGGGACAAAACATGGTTCTGTTTGTGGAACCTCCATTGAATGAAGGCACTAGATCTCTTCTCTACCTTCCTCTTCCCTTTGCTTGCAGATACAGAGCCAAAAGATCTTCTAGAGAAGTTCTGCAAAGGACTATGATTATGTTAGACATTGTTTTCCTCAAGGATCAGGACGGTTTTTCTTTCCTCATGGTCAAATTTTCTTCAGCTCAATTGGCTGCAACCATATATAGCTATTCTGTTACTTGACTGGATTCAGTGACCATTGGTGGTGCACTCGTCATCTCAGTAGGAAAATGGAAGGCTATAATATTTGGAGATGTGGATAGTCAGACCTCATTCTAGATTCCTCCTCCACTTCTTTACTTCTAGGAACTTTCCGGCCTGGAGAAACTTGTACCCTGAGGCCCCGCTCTCCTAATTGGGAACTCCTTCAGCCAGACCCCTCTTTTAGGAGGAACCAGCCCCAACCACGTTTATTTCACCCCATCTCCCCAACTCCGTACGCACAATTCTCCATGGCCTCACCAGCTCCCTTGCCTCAGCGTGAGTGTCTCTGCCCTCCTTTTCCTAGCTCTTCTTTCTCCATAAGAATGTGAGCTCCCTGAGAGTAGGGACTGTGGGTTCCTCTTTCTATTTGTTTTTCTTCTGAGTATCCCCAGTGCCTAACACACAGATAATAATTGCTTAGTAAATGCTCTACCTATCTATCTGCTACACTGTAAGTATATCTGTGGTTTGGTTCTTTGTATTGAATTAATTCTACAACAGCTGCTTTGGGGCAAAACCTGGATCCTGAGGCTTTAAACCTGAGTGCAAGCACTGATGCTGCCACTTCATTCAGTCGAAAGCTTTCCAAAATGCCCCAGGACAATTTCCCTGAATTTTCTCTTTTTCTTTCCAGATCTACTAAATGTTCTGGGCGGTTAACATATTGAATTCTTATAGTTTACCCTAATTTACCAGGAGTGCTTGGCAGATGTCCTCTACAAACCAAATAGAGGCTGCTAGACACACTGTAGAAGACTTAGCAGCTTATTGGGCAATGCAGAATCAATTCAATAAACACATCAGGCCTTTCTTCCCAGGATGCTCTAGGGTCCTTGCCTTCAAAGTGCCTACATTTGAATAGAGAGAGAAGTTATTTGTTCAGATTGAAGTGATGAATGCCTAGAAGGGGCAAAAAGAAATAGATCGGAAGGTGAATTATAAGTACAGGTGGAGGGCGGGACCCGAAACATGCCCTTCTGTAAGGCCCCTTTCTGGTGGTGCCCAAGTAGACAGGGAAGAAGGGGCTGGGATAACCTGCCTCTGGTCTGTGCTTCGAGGCTGTCTAGTTTGAGGAAGGGCCACGCTCCCCAAGGCATGTGATGATCTCATTGTCATTCGCTGTCCTTGGTGGTCTCTGTTCCCTCCTTCTTTTACTTTACAGGCTTGAAAGAGATTGGTCTAGCGTATGCTTCAACCTTGACACTTCTGAGTGACGTGACGATCGCGTGTGGTCTCCTAGCCTCTGTTTGAAATCCTCCAGCGTGGAGAATCCCCTCCCTTCTGACTCCCTCCATGTTAGGACAGCTCTCAGGGTTGGGAAGCTTTTCCTGACAACAAGCCCAGATCTGCCTCTGCAGCCTCCCCCATTGTTTCTCGTTCTTTCTGAGGACAAACACAGTGTGCCTGAGGCTTTTCCCATAGGAGAGCCCTTCACCAATGTGGACCTAGACCTCAAGCACTCCCTCTACGCCCAATGCCCCACTGGTCTTTACCAATGACATCCTCAGCTGCTTCACCTGATTCTTATAAAGAATGAACAAAGTGAAAGTTGAGCAGAGGAACCCGTACGTTCCACGTAGGGAATAACTTTCTAACAACCAAAGCCATGGCCCTAGAAATGGAATAACTTGTCTTGGGAGGTGATAGGCTCCTCCTTCCTGGAGCTCTCTAAGCAGGGTTTTCTTTGGGACCTGAGTTCAATCAATAACATTTACTGGGGTGTTCAGGGAGGACTAGCACCTCTGCGGTGAGGGTTTGCCAAGTCCTTTTCAGGGCTGCTCATCTGCCTTTAGTGTCTACCTTTCATCCAACTCTCACTTGTGGCTCCCAGAAGCTGGAGTATGTCCAGCAGTCACACCCTGGTAAAACCATCTCAGCACAAGGGCTATTTGAGATTGAGGGTAAGCAGTAGACCTCAGGCCTGGCCGTGAGTTAGGGGGGCATGGAAAGACTTCCCCTGGCTGAACAGGTAGATGTGAACAATGGATTCCAATGACCATGGAGGTGGAGGAAATGGGTGCTGTGGATTGCTTAGAGCCACGATGGTGAACCTATGGCATGAGTGCCAGAGGGGGCATTCAGAGCCCTCTCTGTGGGCATGTGCATCATCACTCCAGCACAGAGTTTGCCAGTTTGTTACTAGAAAGCCAAAGGGACTCAGGGCCAGGCTGCTCCCATCCCCGTCTTCATGGGCACCTGATGACATTTCTTACATCACCCGCACCTCTAAAAAGTTCACCATCACTGTCTAGAGCTTGGTCAGACAAAGAGGCCAAGTTTATTCACCGCATCTGAGCCATCTCCAATTGCTCTGACGTGCTGAGATGCCAAGGATAGAGGGGACACAAGAACATCTCCCTTCTCCAGACTGGATTATTTGCTTATGGGCTGGAATGTCTTAGACACCCTGTACCTGGCCACCGAGATAACTGACAGCACTAGGAGCAGTCTCTTGGTGATTAGACTCAGGAAACAGCTGAAGATCTAGGTCAGGCAGGGCCAAGGTGGGTTAGCAAGAGCAGCTCTGCCTCACATTTGACCACATTTGATTACATAGTTAATGCAGATTCACCTTCTGTCCTCTGCAGCCCCCCTATATCCTTTTTATAATTTTTGCCTAGTCATTCCCCCACTCATCTCAGACTAACTACCTTGACTCATCAGATCTAAAGGAAAGATTGAATTTTAATTTAACTTCATAGGTTTGCCCAATATTCTAACATTGTGATATTTTCTTGGCAATATTTCACTGCATCATTTTTCCTTCTCCTCTTTGCCACCCCCCTCCAGGACCCCAGTTCAATCAAGATTTTGCTGGGACACAACTACAAAATTGATGGAAACTATGAAATGGACTTTGGGATATTATCAGACAGCAGAGGCCAGTTTCTGAACCCCCTAAAGGCTTTAGCACCAGAAGGGTTTTGCAGAACTTGACTCATTTCTACCTAAGCCAAAGGGATGGGCTGATGCTGAAGACCTCATGTCATGCTCCCAGCTAGCAAAGCCCTGGGCTTTCAAGATGACTGCCATGTTTTCTCACATGATCTCATCTGAAGCTCAGATTACAATGACATCATTTCCCTTCCATGAAGTTTAAGGTTTATGAAGCATTTTCCTTTCAACAGTCCTGGGAAGTCAACTGGGAGTGCAGGTATTTGTAGTCCTCCCTTCCTTCCTCCCTCCCTCCCTCTCTTCCTTCCTTCCTTCCTTCCTTCCTTCCTTCCTTCCTTCCTTCCTTCCTTCCTTCCTTCCTTCCTTCCTTCC